>NC_048234.1:35488978-35555712 GCF_002007445.2 Ailuropoda melanoleuca
TGATTTTGAAAGAAATGTCAAAAGGAGTTCTTCAGAGAGAAGAAAAATGGTATAGGTCAAAAACTTGGATCTACACAAAAAAAGAGAAGTGTTAAGAAGGAATGAAATAAAATAAAATAATAAATTATTGCTATCTAATCTAATAGATAACTGCTCAAAATGGATAGCAACAATGCATTAGGTCATTATGGCTTATGGGTAAGTAAAAAAGAAGACAGCAATGTTATAATGGATAAGACAAAGGAAGACAGTGGTAGACTGCACTACCCACAAAGCAGTATATTATTATTTGAAAGTGAATTAGATTAGTTGTAAATGTATATTGCAAGCTCTAGGGTAACCAATACAAAAGTTTTCAGAGGTAAAATCGGTGAGTTAGTAGTAAGAGAGGAATTAAGAGAGAAAATCGAATCATATAAAATGTTCAATTAAATCCAGAGAAGGCAGAAAAACAGGCAGAGAAACAAAGAACAAGTGCAACAAATAGAAAACAGTAACAAATATGGTAGATATTAATCCAATCATATACATAATCACTTTAAATATTAGTGATCTAATTACACCAAGTAAAAAGACAGAGATTGGCAGAGTGGATTTAAAAACAAGACCCAACTACATGTCATCTATAAGAAATACATAATGATAGAATAATTAAAAGAAAAGATATGGGGAAATATACACTATATTAACACTAGTCAAAAGAAAGTTATATATTACTTCCAGACAAAGCAGACTTCAGAACAAGGAATATTATCAGGGAAAAAGAGGAGAATTATATAAAGATAAAGAGGTCATTCTCCAAGAATATATAACAGTTGTTAATGTAGATGAATCTAACATAGTGCCAAAATACATCAGGCAAAAACTGACAAAACTGCAAAGCAAAATAGAAGAGGGAAGTTTAGGGGCACCCAGGTAGCTCAGTTGGCTGAACATCAAGTCTTGATTTTGGCTCAGGTCATGATCTCAGGGTCATGAGACTGACCCCCACATTGGGCTCCATTATGAGCACATAGCCTGCTTAGGATTCTCTTTCCCTCTCCCTCTCTCTCATTCCCTTCCCCCCCAACGCCCACCCCCCACTTGCTCGCCTCCCATTTTCTCTCTCATGCGCACACACACATACACATACACACACACAAAGTAGAGGATTTTAAAAAACTATGTTAGTGCAACTCTTGATCATGGGTGCAAGCCCAACAATAGGTGTAGAGATTACTTAAAATTAATTAATTAAAATTACTTAAAATTAATCAATTAATTTTTAAAAATAACTATAATATGTTAAGGGCTTTAACGGAAAAAGTGGAAAACATAGAACAGGTAAGTAATATAAGTAGAGAGATAAACACTCTAGGAAAGAATCAAGAGAAAATGTTAGAATCCTGTTGTATTAGGGTCCCACCCTATGACCTTATTTAATTTTAATTACCTCCTAAAGGCCCTAAAGTCCATATATGGTTACCTTGGGGGTTAGGGTTTCAACATACGAACTTAGAAGGTACATGAATCAGTCCATTGCATCATGTAGGAATCTGATCTATCATGTTGATTGTGTTCTTTGTATGTTATTTGTGTCTCTTTTGGGGATAAAACAGATGTAAATATGTAGATGCAAATTTCTTTTATTTTAGGCAATAGTTGTTTAATTACATCTAATTTTTTGTTTTATCATTTTTTTTTAATAATGACACTTAGGTTTGTTTTGGGTATCCTCTTCCTGTCCTCTAGATCTACATGTTTTTAAATCCTTTAAAACTCTCTTTAATTTATATTTCAATTATTTTCATTTTTCTCAGTTCTTTCTTATACATGTTTTACTATGTTTTCCACAATCCATGTCACACTAGCCTTCTTCCAATGTTGTCTTCTTTCACAATAGTTTATTGTTTTCATCTACTATTTCCTGAGCTACGCTAGCTCATACTTTATTTCCTCTTACCACCTCATCATCTCTTCCCTGAGTTTTTGCTTTATTTGTGGTTTTTACTGTAAAGAAGCAACTGAATCATAAGGTTTTTAGTTCATGTTAAAATCCTTATTCACAATTTCCATTTGTCTCAGGGCAACGTTTTTCCTGGGGAATACTGTTTGTCAACAAATTTTACTATGAATTCCTCCTTCATACTTATAATATCTTCTTACAGATGCTGTCCAAGTTCCTTTCATGTTGCTTATTATTAAATGAGTTAGAATTTTACAGACCCACTATTTTTCAGGGCTTTCCATAGGTGGAATGGAAAAGTAGCTTTCCAGGCTAACTGGTTTTTACATTGCAGAAGGTTCTGACTTCTTCAGCTTCCACAAAGCAAGGCAGTTTTTTGCAAATATAACTGGTCTGTGGGCTTCTGCATCTGCCTCTCTCAACCTCATTGCTTCTCCACACTCTCACTTGCCCTATCTCTCCATCTTCAGACCTATTCCTATTTCTATTCCTGTCTCTAATATCCTTCACCTCTGCTTCTCCTGGCTCATTCCCAGTGCTTATTGCATGAAACTAAACTTATTGTGGTACCCCATACAAATTACTTCACATTCTCTTTTCTAGTTTCTCAGACAATGTTTGTGTTTTTGTTTTCACTTCTCTTTGTTGCTAGACTTTGTTTGTTTTTTTGGAGAAGACAGAGTTTGCTAAATCTATGTAATCTTCATCCTTGGAATCTTCTAGAAATTATGCCATCTACAATTAGGAGAAACTATATAGACTATGTAAACCAGCTGCTCAGTTTGTCCCTGAGTACACCACTGCTTTAGTCATTTCTGTAACTTTGGGACTAGAGAAATGTGACACCCTAGGGTATGACTGAGCCTGATGTCGCTGAAAGAACCCCAGTCCAAGAGTATAAGACTTGGTGTTCACTCTTTCTTCTGCCACTGTCCAAAGTAGAGCAAAACAATGTTCCATCGACCTGAGCCTCCAGTCCTCCAACTGAACTAGATGAGATGATCGCCATTACCCCTCCTCTTTTGAAAGTTCAGCAGTTTTTGCAAATATTATGACAAATCTGGGAATACATCAGACTTCAGGACATAGTGACCCAGATAATAAAGATTAAATTATATACTAAAAATAAGTGATTTATACTGAGTCAAACTTCTGAAAGAGTCCTTAGCCATGACACCTCCCTCCCTCCCTTTACTGTATCTCTCATTAAGCCCAAACTTTTTAAATTTGGCTTTTCCAGCAAGTGTAATTTGAAATGTGCGGAGATGTTTTCCCTTTTCCCTACACTTGGCATTTTAATTATTAAATGCTTTTCCAAGTTAAATTTTGAGTGCAAAAGCCATGCCACTGTCTAATAATTTAATTTAGAAAAACAAATTATATGTAATTTCCCTGACAATCTGAAATCTGTAAACCACTAAAAGGGAGTCAACTCAATGAACAGCATGATAATTAACACTCATAATAAAATAATTATATTTTACACTGGAAATGTCTAAAAATTCACAGTACTTCTTTATATCCCTTTCTGCTTACTGACATTAGGAAAATAGAACAAGTTTGCTTCACTTCAAAAAAAATAACTGTAATTTTTTCCCAGTGATCAAATCCCACTAAAAAAACCTGAAGCTTCTTAGATAAAAATCTATAAAAAGAATTTTTATTAATAAAATTGCTGAAGGTAAAACAGTTGTAAAGGCTGTGGGTCAAAATGTGACTCTCCCAATGTAACCTTGATTTGGAGAGGTGGTAATTCCAGTCACTAGGGGACAATTTAATGAGTATACACCACCTGGACATTGGTTACTAAATCCTACTGATACCCAGGGGTGCCTGAGTGCCTCAGTTGGTTATGTATCTGACTCTTGGTTTCAGCTCATGTCATGATCTCATGGGTCCTGAGATCGAGCCCTGCATTGGGCTCTGTACTCAACAGGGAGTCTGCTTGAAGATTCTCTCCCTCTGCCCCTCCCCCTACTCACTCTCTGGATCTCCCTCTACAATAAAACCATAAATCTTTTTAAAAATAAGAACAATAAAAAATAAATCCTACTGGTACCCAGTTTACATTTCGTTACCAGCGTATAGACATCAAAGATGACTTGTTAGGAAATACAATTTTGTTTACTTTTGTTTGGGTTTCAATAAATAAAATGCTATGTTGGATTCTCTTTACAAAAACAGGTCCCACGTTAAAATGAAAACATACTAGATAAATATTCTTATCATGACCAACAACCAAACCTAAAATCAGAAATGCATATTTTCTCAGCCTGCTTCTCTTATTGCTCATTTTAACAATTCAATTTAATGTTTGACTACTTTGCCTGACAAAATAGATGTGTCACAAAGACTACTATGTCAGAGTTCCTCAACATTGTTTCTAGTGCTTTCAAGGTGTTATGGACTAAATGTCTGTGTTCCCCTAAAATTCCTATGTTGAAATCCTAACCCCCAATTTGACGGCATTAGGAAATGGGGTCTTCAGGAGGTAATTAAGTCTTGAGGGTGAAGCTCTCATGAATGGGATTAGTGCCCTTATAAAAGAGACCCCAGTGACTTCTTTTATTCTTTCCATTACCTAAAACCAAAAAGCTGTCTCTCACCAGACATTAAATCTGCCAGTGCCTTGATCTTAGACTTCTCAGCTTCCAGAACTGTGAGAGATAAATGTTTGTTTTTCAAGCTACCCAGTCTATGGTATTTTTGTTACAGCAGCCTGAACAGACTAAGACACAAGGTAAATATAATTATACCCTTTTACAGATGTGGGATTCAATTGTCAACGATACTGAGGCAGGATATAGGAGGAGTGGAGCACAGATTTCATTCTTGAGCTGCCTGACTTGCTCCGAGCCACTGATCTCTCTAGCCACCTTTGTATGCACACCTACACATACGCACTCCTCTAAGGACAGCTGGGATATACCATGTCCCAAACTGCAATGCCATGAAAGGGAACCTGGTGAATCACACACATTTCTGCCAGAAGTGACAGGTGCCACTTCCCCTCATGTTTTATTCACCAAAGCAAGTCACATGGCCACACCTAGCTACCAAGTGTCCAGAAAGAGGGAATATTTGGTAGGCAGCACTGATGACTATGCTGTTTGGTCTGGAGGTTGTATCTGTGGGTTATAAGGCTAGTGAGGTCAGTTCATACTTAATTTTGAATGACTTTGAACTCCATGCTCTAGGATAGCAGGAACCACTGATGGTTTTGAGCAAGAACATGACACCACAATGGCTTAAGCAGCAATCTGAATTCACTAAGTAGACACGGGCTACTAGGCTACAAGACCTGCTTCTCAATTACTGCTCCAAACCAACCCGGTTCATGCTTTCTCTTACTCATCAGAGCAGAGTCCGCTGCATGCTTCTCAGACCAGTTCTCCCTTTTAAGAACCGCAGAAGGATGTGATCTTTTAACACTAAAAGGAGAAACTATTATCTGGCATGGGGTGAAGAGTCTTGCTGACACCACTTCAGGTGAATTGTAGTTGTAGCTGGCAGGAAGGTGATGGAGAGCTCTCAGAGAAGAACAGCCTGCCCCCAGGAGCAGGTACAATCACATGGCTATGCAATTGAACTTGCTCCTTGTATTTAGTGGCAAAACTTTAGAGGCTCCCTCTCTGAAAAAGAAAATGTATACAAATACACACAGAGACACAAAACTGTAAGGCTTTACTATGACTTATCTTATAATTAGAAGGACAAATTCCAAGCTTTATGCTCATCACTACAGAAAGCAGTTGTGCCCATTTCCTCAAGTCTAGTCAACAATTTGTAGCCATATTTCTGTCACTTTAGGCACTGTAGAGTGACATCATTAATTTACAAACTGGTTCTACATATGGCTTTTTTTTATAATGTCTAAAATAGAACCATCTAAATTAGACGTTTAAGACTATGAAACTATTTATACATATAAAGCACAAGATCTGTATACAGAAAACATAAAAAATCATACAAATAAAAAATTGCTGTAACAAAAATAGACAAAAAATATAGTTACTCTACAAAGAAAACATATGAATAGCCAATAAGTTCATGCAAAATGCTCAATACTGTTATCAGGGAAATGTAACTTAAAACTATAATGAGATCCAGTCATACCTACTAGAAGAGATAAAATTTATTAAGAGATTGCCAATATTGATTGTTGCCAAGGATGTGGAACAACTGGAATTTTCATCCACTGCTGGTGAGAGTATAAAATTGTACAACCTCACTGGAACTGTTGCAATTTCTTATAAAGTTAAATTTACACCTACCAAGGGAAAGAGGGTGTATTAGTATCTTTGAGAAAGAATGCCAAGTCCCACCTACAAAGTCAAAACCCTAAATGAAGTTTAAGGTCAATGAAAACCTTATATAGGTTTGGAAAGATAACAGATCAGAGGGTCCTGTGCCTATCTCAGAGTCAGAACCAAAGTGGAGCTCAGGACTTAGGGAAGAACTCTGTACCCATCATTGTTGCATACTATAGAATAACATTGGGTCCTGGGGGTTGGAGCTGTAGAATGTCAAAGGTTAAGTGGGGGCTTGAGGCAGGCAGGTGAGGGCAACATTTAAGTCTTCAGCAACCCAGGTAGTGTGAACAGTACATTAGAAAATTCTAGGACCCCACAAGAGGGACTCATATGGCTGAGAGATGGCTCGTTGCACAGCAAGACCTCATGAGTGGTTCAAAAATGAAACATATGGCCTGACATGTTAACCAGGGGCCATGGCAGATGAGGAGTCACCGTGGATACCAGTTAGTAATAGAGGACAATGAGCAATGACCAGCCAAGATGAGACACCACTTGTGGATCCCAGCAGGGGACTGAGGACGATCATGGACTAAGTGCCCCCTTCCCTTGATAATATCATGCAGCCCAAAAGACCCTGAGAACTTAGCTGCTACACTGGGGAGGAGTGGGAGGGTAAGAAACTGGTTTTGACCATGTTTATCTTGAAACGTCTGAAAAATAAGTTGACTGACTTTATCTTGAATCAGGGAAACTAAGTTTTCTGCTTTGAAGCCCAAGAAGGGTATGAAACAGAAGCTAAGTTTTATTTCTTGCATATCTGAGTCTGCAGCCTATGAAATTCATGCCTACTACACTGTATTTCCCCAGATGCTCTATGGCTATCAGTTGTTGCTTTCTAACTCATAACAAAAAAACAAAACAAAACAAAAGCATAAAAATCTTTAAAAAAGCAAGTTTGGTGACTAGACTTCACTGGGGAAAAAAAGCATTCCAATTCCATAGAACACCCAAAGAAGCCATATATCTGGCCTACGTGTGTGGCTTTTCAACAAGTTGACTCATAATCCATGACAATGTTCCCACAATCAGGAAATCTAATTTTGTCATTTGTTTCAAATTCTGCCCCCACCAGAACTTGAACCTGAACTGCCAAGAATAACAAAATTGACAGATTTGTAATTCAACTCTCCATTTTGCCTTCCTGTTTGATGGATGTGTAGATTAGCAGTGAAATGGCCCAAGACTAGCAAGAAAATGAGGGGAAAATATCTGGTCGTGGTCTCATAACACAACTTTACCTCTATACCTCGCCACTGTCTGCATCTATATCTTTGCTTTAAACATGTGAACATGTACCAGCACATGTGCACACACACACACATTCACACACACACACACACACACACACACCTCCTACTATAAAAAAGACCCAATTGTACTAATATTTTTAGATCAAGTCCATTCTTAACTTTAAAATAGGAATAATTTATACCTTTAACTTTTTTTCATTTACATTCATCCACTTGTATTTTTTTTTATTTTTATAGATTTTTATTTATTTATTTGAGAGAGAGCTAGCAAGCGCATGAGCAGGGGGGAGGGGCAAAGGGAGGAGAAGCAGGCTCCCCACTGAGCAGGGAGCCTGACATGGGGCTTGATCTCAAGACCCCAAGATCATGATCTGAGCCAAAGGCATTAACAGACTGAGCCACCCAGATATCCCCAACTACTTGTATTTTTAAAAATCTCAGGGAGATTCTTCTAAAGGATTATCCCTGGCCTCCAAAAACTTTTTCAATTATGCTTCCACGCTTTTCTCATAAATGCAATAGATGGAACCACTTCCAAGCCTTCTACCTTCATACAATGTCCTTTCATCCTTTATAGACCTCCCAACCAATTAGCTATCTTCTTTCTTTGCAAGCACCCACATCAATCACCAGCCTCAGAACTTTGCCATTTCCCTTGTATGTGATGGTGGATCTTGGAATGCAAAGGCCTCAAATGTTCTCTCTCATCTCAGCTCCAAGGGCACAGGTCCACTTCAGTTCAACATATCACCTGTTTACATGGCCAGATATTACTCACCATAACCTCTAGACATTGCTCCCCTCCAATGTCTTGACTTCTGAACATTCCTTTTCTCTGACCATAGCTCATCTCCTTCCATTTTTTTTTCCAATTTCCACATTCCCAATAACACTACTTTATAATCATTGTGACCCCTAAATCCTTGAACTCTGTCATGCCTGTTGGATAGGCAAGGACTCTCATTTGACTTTCTAACTAGCCTGGACCCAATGACCAGTCATTTATCACAACCTTAGAATAAGCCCTTACTCTCCTCACATTATACCACCTTACCTTCACAGATACTCCAACCTCTTGCTTTTCTTCCTAATATGGCCCCATTACCATTCGCCAAATACTTCATGAAGCACACTTCTACAAATGCAATTTTAACTTGAAGTCAGCTCTTGATGCTGCCTGGGGATCCTTTTGTTCTCTATTAGATATTTCTCATATTTCTTAAGCAAGGGGTTCAAAATTTCTTCATTCCCCTAAAACCCCACCTCCAACTGTATCCAGGACCCCTCAATTTCACCCTTACCAAGATCAATTCAATAGGATAGGACCTTTTTTCAACTTCTTTCCACTTGGTCTCAAAATACTTCTCTATTTTGCCACTTGATTCCATCTCCTCGTTTTGTTCCAGAATTCTCCCTTACTTGTTTCTCATTCTCAATCTCTCTCTGCAAACTCTTTCAACTAAATTAAGCAACATTCTCAATTTTCTCATGTCCTAAAACACTTACCTCCACCGTGACCAGACTATCATCATTCCATGTCTCTATCCTCCTCCTTTTTACACTCTTTTCAATAACAGTTTATGGAACAAGTATTCTAATTTCATTCCAGTCTTTGGCTTTCCATCCACTTAACTCTTACCAGCCTTCCCTTCTCGGTGACCACACTCAGTGCCTACCCTCCATCCCTTTTCTGTAGTATTTGACACTTGCTCACCCCAGCTTCACTGAAACTTCTCTATCTCCACTGAAACTGGCTATCCTCCTACCAATCAATCTCTGATCAATCTCTGCTCCATTTTTAGCTCTATTTTCTCCTGCTCCCCCAAGTTTAGGCAGCCCACAAATTCTCTCCCTCTCTAGCCTTTTCTTCACAAACTGTGTCACTCCCAACATTTCCATCTAGGCATCTTCATTTGAACACCCATTTGCATCTCAAAAACAGTAGTTGCAAAATCAAATATATCCTCTCTCCCCGCCTTATGCCACTTTCTCCAGAAATTTCTATTTTTGTTAATATTCCTTATCATCCTAAACCTCAAAGTAGTTGCCAAGCCATACATCATCCTTTGCTTCCATATTTGAGCTAGTGCTTCCATATTTGAGCTAGTTTCACAGCCAGTATCTTCCAAATTCACTAGCTCTGTTTGAATTAACACTTGTGATCACTTTACATTATAGTTCAAACTCTTACTACCTCACATTGTAACTACTGGAATAACTAACTAGCTTCTGCTCTCATCCTCTTTTCCTAAATCATCCCAGATAACGTCTGTTGGACTACTAATTCTTTTGAAGCACAGCTCTAATAATACCACTTCTCCTATTCCAACAGCCAGAGATGTCCCATTGTCATCCTAATTAACTACAAACTCTCTATCCTGGCATTCAAGGACTTCTATAATATGGCCCCAGCCTGTTTCCCAGTCATCTCTTCTACTTTTCCTCATGCTCATCATTTGAAGAAGCTGGAAGAAAATTTCTGAAATGGGTTAAAATGGGAAAATGTCTTTTTTCATCTTCCTTTATACTCCCTTTGTGCAAAGGTTTACCTTATCACTTAAATTATCTACTTAAATGTCTTGTCTACTCTTAGTAAACCACTTTATCTTTAATCTCTGGTTGTTCTGCTGGTAGATTGGGATGGGGGAGTAAGATAAATAAACATAGTTCTCAAGAAGCCAACACCCTTTGTTCTTAACTAGCATTTGAACAAAATCATGTTATATAAGAAACTTGATTGGTTTATAAAAAATTCTAATGCAACACTAGCATCAAATAAATTGTATTATTGTCACAGCTATTATATAGTCTAAACTACACTTTCCATAATTCTGTACAGATTACACTTAACTTTTATAAATTAATAGCAATGTGAAGGATTCTTATCCTTAGACATGCAAATTAATTAAAATCCCCTCACCCCAAACAGTTTGAACCCATTTGCAAATTCATTTCAATATTCCAGATCTGTAAATACATCTCTTCTTTGGATTGTCCTTTGACTGCTCCTAACATCTTATTAGTTCCCTCATTTAATTAATAAGCTAAACAAAGTCTTCAAGATATATTCATCTTATGAATATAAAATTAATTTTATATATGTATGAGAGTCATGTTTTTACTTCTTTTTGAAAAGCATTCCTTAACAAGTACCTACACCACTGACTGCAATTACCATCACAGAAGAAGGGTGTCAAATCTGCCTGCCACCCAGAGAGAACATTAGCGGTCACTCTGGAATTACAAACATAAAGCCTCACTTAGGCTTCTGTTGGCCAGTAAAGGAGCTCCTATTCTCCCATCATCTTTCTTCAGGGGTTATGAAGGGATTACATCAAGCTATCCTGAGGGTAAATACAATATTTAGAAGGACCCTAGCAATACCCCAAAGACTACATCAGTGTTCCACGAATTAGCATACACTGTTCCTGAAGCCTCTAATGTGTGTCAAAGGAGTGACTTAGACCCTGGGAAAATCTGATTCAATATGAGGAAAGATTTTATAAATAGGGAGAACTGAATTGCAATGATAAGAAAGGGAGTGTTGCCAACACTAAAAGACAAGTGGGTATGAGAAATGGGGTAGCACTGTGAGGCTACGAGGGCCCACTAGAGTCTTGCTGTATGTGTAGGCCACATGATCTACCTGAGCCATTCCATAGTCTAACTGAAGCTAGCCAAGGACAGACATGGATGGGGGACCATCCATCTTTCCTGGAACGGAAATCTGCTAGGAAGAGCCACTGCTGCAGCTAAGAAAGTGTCACTCTATCAAGCCTGAGCAAAGGACAGTCTAGATTTAAGTGCTTCCCACTTATCAGTCAATCCATTATTGCTTCCATCCCAACCCAGAGAAGCTGAGGGACTAGGAGATCTCTGAATAATGTCCTCTTTATGTCCCCAGCATTTCCTAAATATTTGACTCAGAAGTGGATGGAAGAGAGTGCTGTGCATTGGCCACTTAACTGCCTTAGTCCTTGCCCTGTTAGGACAACAGAGCTCTGGGTACAGCCCACAAACATGCCCTCCTCTAGGCATGGACAGCCGCCAAGGATGCTGTCGGCAAGCCCAAAATTCAGAGGTTACCTCAGAATGATAAAATCTGACTCCTTTCCATTAGTATATCTCTCAGTCACTTAATTTCCTCCTTCTCCTTATTAATTAACATTATAAAAACATTGCTCTAGTTTAGGTGGAATTCTTTTCTGCTTCATTACACTTGTCTGTCTGTCTGTCTTTCTTTCTTTCTTTTTTCTTCCTTTCTTTTTTGGACTTCCCTCCCCTCTATCTGAAATGAGTACACACCGCCTCCCTCGCAACCTCTCTGCTTTTAGCAATAATTTGCACATAATGGAACAGCCAGAGGGGGTTTGATCAATGACCTCTGTCTCGGAGATGCTGTTCCTAGGGAAACACATCTGCCAACATAAAGTATTGGAGCAATCACAGCTCAGTGAACGCAGTAATAAGCAACTGTTACTCTGGCGCCATCAGTCATGTTCAGTTACAGACCTGAAAGGAAATGGCACCTCAGGGAGCAATGTCCTTCCATAAATTTGGGCAACAATGAAGAATGATTTGCAATCAAGTAATAAAAGGCCCAAAAAAGGTCCACCATGCATACTAACATCCAGTACAGCTGACAAAGGAAATAAAAAACCTTGGCATTGTTTGCTCGTTATGTAAACTACACAGCTGTCCAAGCAATTAAGATATGATTTTGGGAATTCTCTCGTAAAAATTTGCTAACAGTGCTTCCACTTGTGAAAGTGACATTCTTCTTTATCAGTAAAGTGCATTTCATTAAGGTAATACAATTTCATCAAGCTTAATAGTAGGAATTGCTTAACCTTATGGCAAGAGTACGTAAACAACATAAAATTAATGTCGCTCCTCATGTGGGGGAATAGATTTGCATTAGTGACAGTGCTGATCAAGTAATAAAGAAAGCCAATAGTAGATACAACCTTCATGTCCATGGGCTCTAGGGGCAAACAGCTGCTCTCTAGCCCACATGTTGGGAAATCTGTGCCGGCAATAAAACAGTTAAATGTTAATCTCCATGCGAAGCATTGAGCTGAAAAGAAAGAACAGATCTGACTACTAAAAATTTGACTGTAGGACAAAACAGGGCACCCATTTTACTGAGAAGGAACACAGACTAAGCAAGCAAGAGAAATGAAAAGGAAACTAACACTCTGACATAAGCACCAAGTTGTGCTGGCCCAAGAGACAGGTGGCCCCTCTGACCTACTCTACACCCCATAACCCTTGTGTCTTATATACTAGAAGTCTTTTCTGAAAACTGGGTAATGCCTAGTAAAAGAAGTCCTCTCAAACTTCAAAAGAAGTTCCATTTTTACTCTTCATTTCCACCAATTCCCTCTAAGCCAAATTTCCCCTTACGATGCAAATATTATAGAGTTCACGCAGAAGAGTTAGGGCTTGAAAATCATTGTCAATGGAAGAAAGAGCCCTTCATCTTCTACACAGAGTCCCAAACCATGGTTATCCTTGAAATGTTTCATCCTTCTCCTCAATATGTGCTTTCATCAAAACTGTTCATGATAAACACAACTGATTCATTTCAAATCCCCTCCTCCAATCTTCCATCTATAGCCAAGGAGTGAGTGAGAAAAACAAAAGCAGAGTCTAAGCTATTCCCAGCTTATACTATTAACCACCAACAATTGCATATTTATCCTACAAGCCCACTCCTTAGCAACTGAGCACAGTCACTGCTCACTGTGGACTGATTTCCAGATGTGACCTGATAAGGAGGACAAGCATGCAAATAAATGGAGAGAAGGTTAAATGAAATTAGCAAGACTTCAGCATTTGATTTGGTATCAGGAGCAGAGGAGAAGGTGGGTTTAATTTTGACAGTGGAATGGGATAGTGAGTCTTCATGAACAGGGTAACATTTATTGATAAGAGGGCCCTTCTAGAATATGACTCCATTGTGAAGTCCTTTGAGGAGAGGGTAGAGATTGTGAATGAGACACACTGACAGATGTGGCTAGATTAAGAGTTTAGACCTGGATAAGGGAGAAACTTCAATGACTCAAGGTTCTTTAAGAGCCAGATGGCAAATTCAAAGAAAGTTTAATGGTGGGCTATTTACAGAGGTGTGGGCAGGGTTAAGGGAAATTCAAAGACAGTGAAATACTCTATGACTGGCAACAGCAGGGAGTTCTTAACACCCTGGAGGAGACTGGGGATGGACAGGCTCAGAGACCTAAAGGAAAAGCAGTACCTATAGCTATAGGACTAGGTTACCCAGAATGAGCTATGGTCTTGGTAGAAGGATACAGTCAATAGCAACCAAGAGAAACACAGTCCACCAAAGAGGAATGCAAAATGAACAAATAGCTTTATCTCTCTCTGCCAAAGGGCAAACCCAAATAGAAGCCAGAAAGCAAGGGAGCCCACTGATGCAGTCAACAAATGTCAGCCCCAAAGACACAGAACACAGGGAAGAAGGATGGAGAATGGATCTAGAGAGGCAAACAGAAAATATCCAGCAAAGCCTAAGCATCTTGGTAAGTAATTTAGACAAGGGTTTAACCTTTTTGGTTACAATTTTGGTAGTAATTCTATGTGAGTAGGACTGTAATCTTCCCATTTTAGATTATGAGCTACTTGAAAACAAGAAATGTGTATTTATCATTATTTTATCCTCTGCATCTAGCACAGGCAAGATGCAAGTTACAACGTAAGAATATAAGTGTCTAGCAATTAAATAAGATTGATGTGGTCAAACCTCAAATGCCACAAAGAATTTGTGTGATTATGGTCTTTAGAAACCCACCCTCGTCCCCTCAACGAGAAGAGCAGTAGATGGATGCCAAAATGCATGGTGTGCAACTTTTGAGATCTGTACAATTTTCGTATAGGGACCATATCTTGAATGAGTCATCTACTGCAAAAGGAAGGCTGAACGTGATTCTTTTCACACTAGGACCACCAAACCTTGCAATCTATTGTATGGTGTGCTGAGTGTAGGATAGGACCACAGAGGGAAGATAAAGGCACAACACACTGGCTTCCTCTGCCTGCAGAGGGCTAGAGATACAGGCTACTTTTCCCTGGGAATGAAAAGGGAAGAATCAGGGTAGCAGCCTTGCAGTACAAAGAGTCCTGCGCCTATCATGAGCAGACCTGGTTCAAGAGTCAGACATGCTGAGTGTGACTAACATGACTCTCAATAATTCTGTAAACGTCACTGAGCCTGAGCTGTCCATAGGTCAGGTGAAAATATTTCCTATACCTCAGCATTGGCTTAGGTGAAAATAAAAGTCCATGTGGAAAAGTGGCTGACATATAAACTGCAACACAGTACACAATAAAAGGTGTTATTTTGGCTGCTGGTGCCTGGTGTTCAACAACTGGCCCACAAGGTACATGCTAGCCTCTGAAAATGGATCCTATACAACTTTCCTTCCTCCCGTAAGAAGAGGGTAAAACTGAGCAGTCTGAGGGTTAAGAGGCTATTATTAGACACTTCTTTTGTGAATTTTACAGCACATAAGGAAGAGCAACCAGATTTTAAATTTCATTTTATCTATCTGTCTATCTATCTCACAGGAAGCCCCGAAGAGCTTTTGTTTGTTGAATTGTGTAGGATACCATGCCAAGTTTTGCTGAATTTTCCATCACATGCACACAGTCACTGAAGAGCTACCTCTTTTAGGTTGTGATGAATCTCTCAGCATGTTGTGAGTCAACATCCTGCACTAAGATTCTCGGGGCAGTTCAGTGTTGGAGGTGGACCATAAAAATTTCTCTGTGGAAGAGAATTACACTAATGGAAGTTTCAAGTATGCTGAATGATGAGGTGAACTAGAATGTTAAAGCGGAGGTAGCTCTTTGTAAGAAATCTTCAATCGATCATCTTAAATTCTCTTCCCTTCATATACTTCCACCACCACCATGACCTTAGCAGTCAACCCTTGATAATGGCCAAATCTGTTGGACTTGCTCTCCGCTTGTCTCTGTCTTTAAGAAGCAGCATAGTGTAGTCTTAATATCATGCTCCTTGGAGTCAGACTGCCAGGGTTCAAGTCCTAGTTCTGCCACAAGCTGCATGACTCCTGGGAAAATGTATGTAACCTCTCGATACCTTCGATTTCCTCATGTACAAAATGGGAATAATAATGAAACCACTTAAAAGCATAAAGTTGAACAAAAATCAAAATGGCTGCACTAATGCTTCTGTGAAGTTTGATTTTAAAATAACCTTTTTCCTCTCTTCTGTAAACCCATCCTCCCTTCGTAGCCTTTTGTTTCAGGAACCGGGCAGCACCCTAAAGACATAACAAAGGAGCACATATACAATTCCTGTCAAAACTGGCTAGAATCCTGTATTTCCCTAGGAACCTCCACCCCGCCCCACCCACCAGCCCTTTCCCCTGGATGGGCTTGCAGATTTTGAAGGCCATAGCCTGCTGCAGCCTCCTTTGCTGGGCAAAGCAATAAAGCTATTGTTCTTCTTTATCCCAAACTCTGTCTTCGAGGCACATTTTGGCTCTGAAGCATGGAGGTCGGTTTTCAAAAACAATAACAGTATCAGCCTCATAGGTTGTTACAATGCCTGACCAATTGCTTTATATTTTAATTTAAAAAATTGCTGGGGCGCCTGGGTGGCACAAGCGGTTAAGCGTCTGCCTTCGGCTCAGGGCGTGATCCCGGCGTTATGGGATCGAGCCCCACATCAGGCTCCTCTGCTATGAGCCTGCTTCTTCCTCTCCCACTCCCCCTGCTTGTGTTCCCTCTCTCACTGGCTGTCTCTATCTCTGTCAAATAAATAAATAAAATCTTAAAAAAAAATAAAAAAAAATAAAAAATAAAAAATTGCTTGTGATTTCAGAAAATAAATCTATTTGGCAGTTTTCTGGATTTCTGTGGACAGTTTATTTCTAAATCAGAACTTGGAGACCTTCTAAATCAACTGTTTAACGCATAGTTCTCCTGATAATGTTGCTTTCAAAGTCTAAGGTTGCTTCTAAATCTGTTCATGGATTTTACTGACCACCATGGAAAATTCTCTCACCAAATCTACCAATGACTCTGTCAAAAGACCTATGCTCAAGTGTCAGTACCTCTGCAATAGGAAATTGGGTCACTAACCATTTAGGTTATATGGGAAATTCACTCAACTTCCTTGTATTTGAACATCCCCAAATTCAATAACATTACAAGAGGAAATCACAGGATTGGAAACACAATCATTAGTGTTTTCAGGGATTAGGACATGTATAAAGAGGTTCAGAGAATCCCATGGAGTTTTGGAATTCTGTCATAAAAAGTCTAGAAGACATGTCTGCACAGCCTAACTTCCCTAAGTAGAATCACTAATTCTGCCTTGTTACACCCAGGAGCTTCTCTGCTTACATTTCAAAAAGGAGTAATATGGGATCAATAGAAGCACGAAGAGAATGGCCCCTGATAATACTTTAATTTCAGGGCCCTCAGACTCTTCAACAAGCAATGAGAAATCATTAACTATGAGATAGATATCCTGATGCCCCTCTTTGGGATTCCCTACAAATTAAAAGGCTAGAGAAGATACCAAGAAAACTGTAACTGCCTTTAATGAGGGAAGCACTAATGTGGAAGAACGCTAAAGCTCAAAGCTGAGGTTATCTGCTCAGTTAGGGGAGAAGCATGTAAGACAGTTCCTACCACAGGCTCCTCTTCCTGTGGTATAATAGCGAAGAACAGTGGACAGAGACTCAGAAGACTAGGATTTGAGGCCAGTATCATAAATTCACATAACAGGAAAAGTATCTGTCAGAAATTTGGAGTGGAAAAGTATCTGTCAGAAATTTGGAGTGTAGAAAATATGGATAGGCAGACTCAGGTATGAAGGTTATGTATCTGCTTAGCTCACAAACGTACCTGAATGTGATCTTTGCTGGCTAAGCTTTATTCAGAGGAATTTATGACGTTGCTCTTACATTTCCTAATCACAGGTGAGAGAGGCACAGAGATGGGACAAACTACAGGCTGATATATTCACAGGTTTTGGGGATTAGGATGATGACATCTTGGGGGGACCATTATCCTACCACACCAGTAGTGCATTTTGGAGAAAGGGGGACATTTAATGGCCTTCCACAGAAAGTGACACAGCACCATCCAATGGGCTTCCTGCTGCAAGTCAGGCTACAGGCAGGAAATGACTCTCCTACACAAGGAGATACCAAGGGGCCCTCCCATTCCCACGTAGAACCCTACTCATGACCAGGAACACCGCAGCAAAATATAAAGGATTCAGAGATCGATGTCTCAGAAATGATAAATTGGGCAACTAGTCTTAGGAACACATATTAAGCTAAGTGTCCGTAGGAGCTAACTAACTTAAAGACCATCTTCCAGGAAATGACATTAGATAAGAGAATTGAGGAATAAAAGCTAGCTCGTAATGGGCTAAATTAAAGACTATTCCCTTGGCCACATTGTGTCACTGTTATCACCCATTACCCTAGTCAACAGAAACCATAAAGTTATATCAAATCGATGATCTCCTGTAGGGTCATTACAGTGTCAGAACTCAATACCTAACATATAATAGATGTTCAACAAGAATACAAAAGATGTTGAATAAATAAGTAGATGCTATTCTGGAGACTTTTCTCTCATAATTGTACAAGTGACTGCAATATTTTATTTTATTTATGTATTTTAAAACTTCTAAAAATAGGAACTTGATTTTTAATGAAGATCAGTGGCCACTGTGAAGAACCCATATGCTATACATCAAAAAAGTTGTATGTTCACATCATGAGATAATGTATGTATGTTTCTGGGGGGGGGTGTATACATACATGTTTTCATAGTGTCATTATAAAGAACCAAGGAATGCCTAAAGCCTGCTTGTTCTATAATAAATGGCAAAAATGTCTGCATAGAGACCAGAAGTTTTAAAATCAAACATCTAGAGAGGACAGATAAGCAACAAATGCAGAATCCAGGCAGGATGGAAAGCAGAGCTGCTAAGTGAGTGTCTTAGAACCAGGTCTGCAGTGGTACTTACTTCACAAGATCCTTCACGAGGGTGTTGAAAGGACTCGTAACTATTTAAAATGCTCACTAGCCAACCAAACTAGCCAACAGAACACCTCCATGGACTCTATGACAATACTGCAGCTTCCTTACCCAGATCAGGAGGGGGCTGTTGTCTGTGGTCCTCCCCCAGACATTCTGTAATTCCAAAAAGTAAAGAGTTCCTTCCCAGTGGAAACCAGCAGGGTTACAAGGGAAGCTATAGGACAGATGATTAATTCTTTTAAAAGCAGTAAACCGACAAATCTAGGAGAAAACAATCTGCATTGCCTAATGGCCCACTGCAAAAATGGCAGTGATCTATTATATGGGAGTAGAAGTGGAAAATAATGAAACTTGTTTTAATTATGACAATATAATTTCTACAAGGTAATAACGACCATCAGATAAAACAATTATTGAGGTGTAGTGCATGCATGCAAGTGCACACACAGAGTATCATCAATTTATTTAATGATACAGCAATAAGAATTATACTTTTGTTTTTGGAGGGGAGAAACATTAAGGGTTTTTTTTTCCCCCTGAAATTTTGCAATTCAGGATATTTACAGACCAGATTCTGAGTTTAAGATTTTAAATCACGGTCAATGTTTCTGGAAATTTTTCTATGCCATATAAACCATAAAAGAAGACATTGATTATTTTAGAAAATATGCAACTAAAGATCAAAATCTCCCTGGACTGTGTATCTTATGAAAGAAGTGGGACATTGAAGGGCTTCATTAATACTAATTTTCCCCCAAAATCATTCATTCATGTACACATAATTCTTGAGCTCCTACTCTGCTTAAAGAATTGAATTAAACCAAAAGGTTGATTTGCTTTCTATTACCAATTTCCCCCCACTATGTCTTATCATCAGAGACAAACTGGACTACAGAAAAACTGAGACCACTTTTCATACACATTTGATCTTTTGATGACGTAGGTCAGTTTCCAAAGGATACTCCTTTAGGGTATGGTGAAGCGTTTTCAACTAATTTAGTATCTAATGAAATTTGGGGATTATCTGTTGCTTCTCCTATGACAAAATATCAAAGCTTTAAATAGGAAAGTTCCACAGTTGAGACCCCATTTCATAATATAGTGCCAAACACCCCTAGCCTTTGATGTGTTGCTACCCCAGGCACGTAACTCTATACAAAGTACAGCATTTGTAAGATGTTTTGACTACTATATTTTTAAGTTTTCTACCAGTAACTACTCATAACCCACCTGACCCCTGAAAAATGGTTCATCATGAAATAAAACAAAAACAAAAACCACAGCTAAAACAAAAAACAGGAGTAGTCTGTTGGAAAAGGCAGTTTCAAAGACTTAAGTTTAAACACACACACAAAAAACAAAACAATTAATACATCCGAGAATTCTGAGGGTTTTGTAGCATTACAGGGTTTCTCAGCTATAAAGAAACATATTGAATGTTTAGAGCACAGCCCATTCTTCACTGCTTCGGTTGTTTCCTTTTGTTTACAAGTCCCTGCCATCCTTCTTTGTGAATTGAATGCTAAACTATCTCTGGAGAAATGTTATATTGCTTACAGAATGCTTCAGCAGATGGTGCTTCCTGTTGCAACAGAAGGCTGTGATTATACCTGAACTCTTCAAGAACTCTAACACCAAGAAACAAGATAAATGAAAGTCTTGAAAAGTTTTATCTCTTCCCTCACTAGCCTGCTAGACTCTCACCCACCCAATGGCCCCACTCTGTCACATCACCAAATAGAAGCAACTCCCCCCACCCCATCCCCTTGCCCCCTCATCAAGGAGACCCCTGTTCTAAAATCACGCACGTACCCTATCCGCTGAGTTTGTTTAAGAATTCCTGAGAGTATTGCTCATTCGGATGCCTGGTCACTGTGCACTCAGATATTTGAACGACCAATTATAAACAACGAAGAAAAGAGAATAGGTCTTCATCAAGAAGTGTCTATAAAAGTAAATTGAAATGCTGAGAAGGACACCTGGTGCTGAAAGTTCAGGTTATAGAGAAATTTATCTCCACACATTTGGAGAGAAACTGTCCTTCTCAAAAGACCCTTACATGCACCCTTTGCAGCAATGCTGTCATCTCTGAAGCTGAACAGCACTTCTTGGTGAGTCTCAAGGACCTGTCACTTTATCCTTTGAAGCTCTTTTCTATTTTTCTCTTCCTAAATGTCTTTCATGCATTTCCTCCCATGATTAGTTTAGTTCACTGTCCAAAGCAAAGGCTAATTCCTAATTTATCCTATTCTCCCTCTTCCCTCTATATGCAAAGGGGAAATGCCATAAGATAATAGAAGAGGAAAAAAAGCCCTCATGCACATATACACGGTTACTTCATAGACATACACTGGAAGATGGCAGAGCTTCTCTTTAGAAGCCGCCTGTCACAGCATCCTGAAGCGTCAAGCTCTTTCTCTCTATGCCCCCCAACCCCCAGTGAGGTCTCCATCATCCCAGAGATTAACCAATGAGCCCAAAACCCTTCCCCTACTTTCATACTTACTCTCAGGGCTCTGTCCTCTCATAGAACAAGGGATGAAAAAGACTCAGGCAGTTAGTAACTCAAGTGAAATCCAACCTTTCAATGAAATCATTACATGGAATTTCAGACCTGAAGGCTACTAAACAATCATCTAATTCAAATCCCTTATTTTAAAGATGAAACTAAACCCCAAATTTTTACTAGTCTGCCCAAAGGCATAGATGGAGCCAAGAGAGTCCTAGAACTTGAATCTATTATTAAATCTATTATTAAACATAGTATCAGCCCCAGTCTTACATACGCAAATCTTATAAACACTCGAATAAGTAAACCATTATAAATTTCAATGTATCTATGGTTTGGCTACCTCTGTATCTAGCTACAATCTAGTGTACTGGTACTTAGAAAATCAACTGGCAGGCATTTATTGAGTCACTTTATTACCTGTTGTGCGTCCATGGTGACTGTCAAGGTAGCACTGACGATATAATGATAATCAAATTATTTATTATTTTAACACAGAATAACAACTGTTATTAATGTTTATGTATATTTCTAGTATTTTGATATAAGCTTTTAGACAGACTTTCTGCAAAACTTGGAATTATATTATATATAGTCTATATCATTTCTTTTCTCTTTTAGCATTATATTGTGAGCATTTCCCGCATCTCAAAACTTTTCCCAGCTTTTTAAAGGTATAATTGACAAACAATAATTGTTTGTCACATATGTAAGGTGGACAACATTGTAATATGATATACATATACATTGTGAAATGATTACCACAATCAAGCTAATTAACATATCCAACACCTCACACAGTTACCTTTTTGTGTGTGTGGTGAGAACACCTAAGATCTATTCTCTTAGCAAATTTCAAGCACACAATACAGCAGTATTACCTATCATCACCATGCTGTGCATTAGATGCCCCAGAATTTCTTTATCTCATAAGTGAAAGTTTGCACCCTTTGAGAACATCTCCCCATCTCCCTCACCCTTCAGCCTCTGGCAACCACCATTCTACTTTGCTTCTGTGAGTCAACTCTTTTAGATTCCACACACAAGTCATACCATACAGTATTTGTCTTTCTGTGCCTGGCTTACTCCACTTAGCATCACACCCTTCAGGTTCAACCATGTTGTTGCAAATGGCAGGGTTTACCTCTTTTTAAAGGCTGAATAATATCCCTGTGTGTGTGTGTACCACATTTTCTTTGTCCATTCATCTGTCAATGGTTTCTTAGGTTGCTTCCATACCTTGGCTATTACTATGAGTAATGCTTCAGTGAACATGGGAGTGCAGACAACTTTTCAAGATAATGATTTCATTTCCTTTGGATATATACCCAGAAGTAGGATTACTGCATCATATGGTAGTTCTATTTTTAAGCTTTTGGAGAACCTCTACACTGTTTTGCATAATAGCCATACCAATTTACATCCCCACCAAGAGTGTACAAGGGTTACCTTGGCCACATCTTTGCAAGCACTTATTTCTTGAATTTTTCTCCAATCTGACAGGTGTGAGGTGCTATTTCACTATGACTTTGATTTGCATTTCCCTAATGATTAGTGATGTTCCCTAATGACCTTTTCATATTTCTGTTCGCCATTTATATGTCTTCTTTGGATAAATGGCCTATTTAGATCCTCTGCCTATTTTTTAATTGGGTTATTTGGTTATTTGCTATAGAGTTGGATGAGTTTCTTAGCTATTTTGGATATTAACTCCTTATCAGATATAGTGAGAGTCAATTTAGATACTGTCACAGTCACTGTCCTTATGCAGCTTACATTCCAGTAGGACAGAGAGAAAATAAATGAGAAAGCAAGCAAGATAATTACTGATAGTGGTATAGTACAAAGAAAGTAAAATTGTGGAAGAATGATTGGGGAATGGGGTAAAAGCAGCATTGAGGCTGCTTTAGCTGGAGTATTCAGGAAGTTTCCATAAAGGGACAACCTGGGAGCAGAGAAAATGACAGGATGGAGCCACCCAAGCAAAGATCCGGGATGGGATAAACCAAAGAATCATCCAGTCATCAGTCCTCTAGAGACGCAGGAAATTCTGAAGCAAATGCACAAACTACCCACCCAAACTCTCAATAATTTTACACAGTTTTATATATATATAATTGATAATATATATGATTTTATTTATAGAATGTGACAGATATCAACTTTCAACTTTCAGAGTCATCTCCATCAGCACTGTCCAATGGAAAGAAAATGAGCAGTATATATAAAATTTTTTAGCAGTCATATTAAAAACTCCAAGAAATCAAGTGAAGCTGCTATTAATAACATATTTTATTTAATCCAATGCATCTAAAACAATAACATTTCACTCTACAACAACATAAAAATTATTGAGATATTTTACTTTTACTAAGTTTTCAAAATCCAGTGTGATTTTTTAGAGCAAATCTCAGTTCAGACTAGCTACATTTTCAGGACTCAATAACCACATGTGGTTAGTGGCTACTGTGATGGACAGCACAGGTCTACAGAGTTTGAATAACGTAGTGTCTAAAAGTTGTAATGTTTCTTTATAATACATTCCCTTAGTTAATGAGAAAAAAGCAAAAATATGCAATATCTGTGGGTTTTTGTTTTGTTTTGTTTTTTGCTTCTCGCAATATGTCCTGGCCTTATGCCACCTCATCCTTTAATACTATACTGAGAATATTTAAAAATTAAATCTTTTATTATTTTGTGGTACAGAGATTTTGTTTCCTTCTCATCACTTTTATCATCTCAAAAAACAAAAAGGCTTTACATTTTTACCACCACATATTTTAAATCTTCTAACTCTTAAAAATGTATAGGCCCAGCGTGTGCATGTTGTCAGGCAGATCCTGTGCCATTAGATACTGAGCCAATAAAAAGGAAGTTTATTAATAACAAAAGGCAACATGGCAGATGCGAGAGTCTAGGTTCATCCAACTTGGAAACTAAAGACCAAAAGGAATGTCTTATGGGGCCTATTGGAAAAATGTCTCCAAACTACACCAGCTGACTTCCTTCTGTTCCGTGGTTCACCTGGGCTGCTGACTGAATACAAAAACTCTAGAGTTGCACATTAGTGAAAAAGAGCTCAAGTTAAACCATCTATATTCATCCAACTGCAGGATTCTAGAACAAGATACTCTTAAATATTTGTAGAATGAAGAAGGATAAAGGGCATTGAAGAATAGTGACAGAAAGAAAGAAGGGGAAAGAGAAAGGAGAGAAAAGAAAAGAAGGGAATAAAAAGAGTTATGAATTATGAAACAAATACATCTCTAACTTGATCCAGGAAAAAAAACTCTCTTTCCAGTACTGCCACCAGGCAACTCAGGAACCAGCCTAAGCCCTGGGTATTTAGAAACCCTGATCTACCACTCTTTCGGGTGTTAACATTCTACACAGGAAATAGCCTGTGGGTCCAATAAGATAGCTGACTTGGAGCCTGTGCCTCCTTCCCTGTTCTAAACCATGCTGTCCCTACCCAGAAACCTAGATGCCCCTGCCAGTAAGACCCTCACTTATCCGAGGGGCTTCTGAGGGCTTTTTCCTGAGCCTCTACTTGTGATGATGCCCTGGACCACATGAAAAATGGCCAAAGAGCAGCTGTTTGTGTGGAAGAATGTAAAGAGAGCTTGACAATTACAGGCTGGGGTGTCCCTCAGCATTATACAAAGCCTCTCAAGGTTTGAGAAGGAGTCAAAAGTGGGAAGGGAAGGGATCCTCTTGTTCTAGGCCCCACAAGTATTAGAAGCTGGTGGCGTTTTCCATGTAAGACGGTCCATTCAATCACATGGTAATTCTGCATTTCATATTGGTTGAAAATATGTTGGATTAGGCCCTCCTGCAATATTTTTCATGGTGGTAGTGGGGGAAGTCTTTCATTTACAGTACACTATAATTAGTGGTTGCATACCTGGGTCTCCTGGTTTAAACTTCAAAACAGGAAGAATGAGCACCAACATCCTTACTTCTTTATTCACTGTTAGTGCTATAGTTTATGGAGAAAGGGTGAACCAAGCCAGGAAGCATTTCTCGTTTGAGAGCCCGAAATCACAATCAAAGAGCTACCTGAAGTCTACATGGGTCCAATCACAGTAACCATATCCTGCACAATGCCACTCAGAATGAGCCGGAGGGAAGAAAAGTCAGAAGTTTATGAGGCAAATCTGTAGAAACCACTTAAGAGATTCAAAAAGAGAAAGAGCTATCTGAATCAGTCTCAGAAAGTTTAAAGACCATTTCTACTTGGTGAGTTAGTTTGGCTTTGGGGATACAAAGGTAATCAGAAAAAGATGGAGCCTTGGTGATTTAAGCGTATGGAGTCCTGAGACATACATTCATTTCAGGTTTCTTTTTCCCCCCACAGTTTTGAAAAATTTATCCTCGCAATTGCTTTCTTGATGGAGACATGAATTATGCTTCCTGAATAGTGATGAGTACATTTAAAAGGTTCAGGGCTGAATGCATGAATACTCAGACAGTCGGGTTCTTCTTCCTTACTCATAATTCCAGCCTTCCCAAACATTAAAATCAAATGGGTAAGCTTGTAAGAATAGGTTTGCATAAAATATAGTCAAGACTTCTGTCCAATTTGGGTTAGGCCAGGTATGTCACAAAATAGCTTCATAAAACAAAGGATCAAGGCAAAAGAGAAGCTCAAAAAAAAATCTCAAGCTGATCAGGATCATTTGTTAGATTTTTTAAAAATAGGGCTGTTAATCTCTAAAAACTACCAGTTAATTTGATCTGCATGATATTTAGTATGAAATAACTAAATATTGTCCTGCTTTATTTTATTTTGTTCTCTCTTTTAAGTTTCATATTAAGTAAAGAAAACACAGGTCAAAGAAAGTGAAAGACGACAATCTTTTTAAAAATCAACTTGCGCTTTTAAATAAGCTGACATTCAATCCAAATCATCCTTACCATAGAAGACAATGACTTCATCACATAAACAGAAAAAAATGGAATAATCAATTGTAACCACTCTCTTATTTTCTGTGTGTGTGTGTATGTGGTGTGTACTTATCTCTACAATCACTTTCGTGTTTCCTTGTTTTCCTTCTCCGAGTAAACTCTACAAGGCAGGGACCCATCAATGCAATCAAAGGGCATTATAAATTCTACTTCTTATCTTTACACTAATAGAAAAGTTGTTTCCATTAATCACTAAGTGCCCCGACAATCTAACTAGACTTGACTTCCATCTATACAAACTCCAGGTAACCAAATGTGGACAAATGGGTATTATTGTATGAGTTAAATGACTGGCTCTAGTCAGAAAGAAAAGAGAAGTACTTGATTTAGAGAACAGGGACAGAATTAAGTAGGCATTACACACTTCACGGAGTTTATTTGGTTTCATTATGCAGTATCTACAGTTAGTCACACAGGGAGAGAGGAATAAAAGGAGTGTGAGTTAGGTGTTTAAATTTGTTCAAGTATTACAGTAATGAGTTCCACAATTTACCCAAAAAAAGTACAGTAAAATACCACTCTAATAGCACAGCAAGCTCCATTAGTCACTGTGGGAAAAGCAAAGTGCTTTAATTCCTTCCAAACTGTCAAGAAGACAAGGAGGGATGGAGTGGTTGAAAGTGCCTTTGTGAAGGATGTTACTTTTAACCCATCTAGAAATAAAGGCGGTGCTGAGCTGGGGGGCGGGGACATAAAAAAGAATTCTTTGTGCATCACAGTACCCCTTTCCCAAATGGGACATTGTGCTAGTTCCCTGTGGCTGCTGGAACAAATTACCACGAACTTCGTGGCTTAAAACACACTTTATTTTCTGACAGTTCTGGAGGCCGGAAGTCCAAAGTCCTTTTCATTGAGCTGAAATCAAGGTGCAGAACTGGGCTCCCTCCAGAGGCTCTAAGAGGGGATAATTTGTCCCACACCTCTGGCAGGTTCTGGGCACTGTTGATATTCTCTGGCTGGGGCCACACCATTTCAATCTCTGCCTCCTCTGGTCGTGTACGTGTGTGGGGAGGGTCACTTTGGCCTCTCTCTTTTATGGAAGGGCCCACCCAGGTAATACAGAATACTCTCAACTCAAGATCCTTAACTGAATCACACCTGCAAAGACTTTTTTTTCATCATGTAAGGTAACATTAACATTCACAGGATCTAGGAATTAGGATGTGGATATCTTTGAGGGAGATAATTTTGAGCTTACATAAACACCATTCAAATGAGTGGAAAATATCTCATGCCTTTGAGTCTAATGTCATCGATCATCACCAAAGTGTTCAAGGTGTCAGAGAACAGTTCCCTTATCTCTGCCCCACAGTAATGCTAGAAAGGCCAACATGGGAAAGGGTACAAACACTGGTCCCTGCCCACCCTAAGCTACCTTACTCGGCTCAAAGTGGCACCCACGTCTTAGAAGAATATGACTCGAAAGGGCTTTCTGACAAGCACAGATTTTGCTTATTTTGACCAGCCATCTCTTGCGATGATGCCCCTTCATACCGCCATCTTATTTCAATCCTCATTTTCAGGGTCTACATTTTATCACTACACGCTCACTCCTAGTTCTAAATGTGTCTCTATCTGTCTTCGCCCCTTGACTAAAATAGTTCTATGTCCTCAAAGTCAAGTGACAGCATTTCTCCCTGTCTTCGTTTCACCGCCCTACCCCCTCCCACCTCTAAAGGCCTCCCCTCTGGCCTTCCTCTTCAGTATGACTTTGGATCTCACACATCTCTTGGTACACTCTTCCCCCTCTGAGAACTCTTTACCTTTTGTGGCTCTTGAATTGACATCGCCAACAGCTGTCCCTCAAGTTCTCACCGGTAGTTTTCAAGTATCTCCTAGAAAGCCTGATAAAATGTAGATTCCTGCGTCCCCTGAGAGTTTCTGACTCAGTAGATCTGGAGAGGAACCCAAGAAGTTCCTTTTTACAAGCACCCAAGTAATTCTGATGCATGCGGTCTATAAAACAGGGTTAGAGAAATGCTGTTCTGTAACCATATCCAGCAGGGGACCTTTGACTCTCGTTCTTGCCCCACTGCCTAGATTTCAATCCACATCTAGAATATTTCACTGAACACTCCCTAGAACACTTCTGGCAGAACACAGAATCATAGAATTCTGGAGAGGGAATGAATTAAGAAGTAAACTAGCCATACCAGTCCTTTAAACTCTCAGGAAACTGAGGCCCAGAGAGGTTCCAGCAGAAAATGAAAATCAAAGTACCTGAAGATACTCTGGAGCCTGGGGAGAGGGGTTCAATTTTTCTAAGCAAGCAGCATCTCTGGAACCAGACCGTTTAGATTTACAACCCCAGCTCTGTCACCTACCAGCTGCATAACATAGAAAAGTAACCTAACTTCTCTACTTGCCACCATTGCAAAATGGAGATAACAGTACTCCCAACTCCACTGACTTGTGAGGATGAACGGGTCAATCAATATAGAACAGTATATAGGTAATGCTAGTCATGTGTTAGCTATTATTATTGTTATTATTATTATATTATTGTAAAAGTCACCAAGAGTTGCCCGAAATTAAAGCTTAACTTCTATTTGATACCTGTGTGCTAACTCTATAGGTTTGCATCATGCATGCACTGTCTTTAACCCTAAAGGACATCATTTGACTCAAAAAAAAGGTTGCAGACTCCCAGGTGTCACAATTTTTATAGACATGAAGAGCATATAAGCCACAGGTGTCAAAAAGCTGAGGTATATTATCCACCATTTGCCTGAAAATAAAGGTTATCTATGACACGTATTGGCATGCAGCTGTTATTATAAAATATTTATTGGGCACTACAAAATGCTGCAGGCATGGCACAAAATATAGAATAACAGTCTCTCCAGGCCCTAATTGATTATGGGCCATATATTTTTAAGGGAGGATGCTACCGAGTTACTTAACAGAGAATGAAAGATTCTAGGCTTTCAGGCAAAGGAAAAATCGTATAGTCTTAAGGGATAGCAATGATTTACGGTGGGTTTAGGGGGTCTGTCTGTATTTCTTCTTTAGCAGCACCACGTCTGAATCTTCCACAGCCCATATACAGTGAGGAAGTGTGGTGCTGGTGTTTACACTGACACAGGCACGTCTTCGGATTATAGGATCATTTCATAGACTAAAGATCTCTCCTCTCTGAGAACAGGCACTAGGGTATGAGATGACATTGTATATTATAAATATCAGACCACAGCCACAGGACCATAAAATTTTCAATTATGTTAGCATGGGATGGGTTGGAGGGAAAGAAAACTGGCAAATGAAATGAAATGAAATGAAATATTTGAAAATGAGCTGTCATTTGGAGAAATTAAAAGTCAAAATACTTTTACTTATTGTACCATTACTATCCTTTTCTTTAACTATTCTTTTCTTTATTATCCTTTTTCTTTCCTCTGAAGGGGGAAAATGCCATTAAGATGAAATTTGGTGTAAATAATATGATAAGATTCAGGACAAGGCATTCAAGGCTTAATTCTTTAAAAATAAAATCACACATCTCTTTCTACTAGGCTCCCGAACACACGTACAAACAGACCTCCCTTTAGTGATCCTCAAGGGAACAAGAGTCCCCAGAGTCAGAGAACAATTCTTAGTTGGACAACCTAGTCATCCAAAAACGTGTATATGTATGAGTTCCATAATCTTAAAAATAGCTGATACTAAAAAGAAATAAAAGGGGAGAGGAATGCTGAATATAAAACAGTATCAGCAGTCTAAAATTTCACCTTTCTTTTCCTTTTCTAGTCATCTTTCATTCAGTAGAAGTTCACACAGTGACATCTAGTGCACCTGGCGTGGCTATGACAGCCGGGAAGAGGCCGAGAAGCTGCCTGGCACACTCCAGTTTCTTTCCAGCTAAAATAAGCTCATGCAGTAAAGCTGAAAGGCTCATCTTTCCTCTCAGACCCCAATGTGCATGCATCTCCTAATTATCATTTGAATCTATTTAAAAATGTATCATGCTTATGGACTCTAATTCCAGCCCAGTTCATTTCCCCACAGTTAGAAATGCTGGATCATTAATATCCATCGTGAAGGAGAACTGCAATTCAGGGACTTAGCAAAGTAGGGCCCCCTCTTTCTACGATGCTTGCCAAGATGGGCTCAGCAGCTTCTGAGCTACTCTTCCTAAGCCCTCCCCTGTGTTTCTGCCTTTAACACACCACCTAAAAAAACCAACTAGCTTGGCTTCTTCTGAGTTCTACTACAAGAAACCCATGAGAGACCTGCAGAAACTGCACACTGCTTTTTTTGCAAAGCATCTTTCTTACAATGTTCTCATCAAATGAGCTCCAACTCAGATGACTATCTGTAAGGAAATAATTCCAAAATTCCTTCAGCTAGATTAGATGTTCTTTAAGAGTCAAGAGTTGAAATTTCCCAAATAGCCACTTTGTGCCTTACACAGAGTAAGTGCTCTGAATGGAGTTTCTTCTGCTCACTTTGTATTAAGAGCTGCCTCTTTAACTGTTAATTTCTCTTTTCCTATACTTCAGCATTACCCACGTGCTTTATCTTCTACAAATACTGTCTGGAGACCGGATAAGAGCTAAGAGAGAATCCAATGGCAAAGATGAGACTCCTTCAGAGAATACATTCCACATAGGAAAGCTTAACCTTTGCAGTTGGGCAGGGACATTAGTCAAAGGTGTAGTACTCCCTCCCACAGACGACCTACGGGTGCAAGAGGAGACGGTCTTCCCAACACTTACTTAGTTCAAGGGGTGGGACTGGCTGAGGAGTATTTATTTAAAAAAAAAAAATCACTCTCACTACCATTAAGTTTGAGTCAATAAGCTAAATTGTACCAAGATATATCAATAAGTTCAAAATGCCAGGCCATTGAACAAAACAACTGAACATCTAAGAATCTAGTCTAAATAAATAAACAAAAATGTAAATGTACACGAAAATGTCTACACATTACAGCATGATTCATAATAGTAAAATTAAAAGGTTTAATTTACATGCCCCACATTAGGAGATTGATTCATTTTATTAGTGTGGCCAACTACATCCCTGGTGTCCCAAATCCCTGGGCCCCTCAGTCCGAGCCATCACTACAGAATTTCCAGCATTTGGACAGCTTCCTACCTTGGCTGCCTGTGTCCCTCTTTCTCTTTGGCGCTACAGAAGGGCCAGAAAGTCCAACACTCCCAGGGTAACTTCAAGGAATGCAAGATGAGAGACCATGGATTTTCCACATGGTGTCTCAGTGGGTCTCCAGCAGGACTGCACCCCAGGTGACCCCTGGTAAGCTTCTCATCAACATACTCCTTTCCCTGCCTCATTTTCCCCATTCATTAATTGTGGTTGCTGGGATGACCTCCAAAGAAACTACATACACGCAAGTCCTTGTCTTACGTCTGGAGAACCCAAAATGAGACAGTTAGGCTATATGCATAAATTACTATTCATTAACTAAAATTCATGTCCATGTGACAGGCTCATGCTGGCTCCAGTGCTAGAACTGACAATGGTGCCCACAGCTGAAAACCAAAGGTACGAGTCACCCTGGTATTCTAAAGGGAGCAACAGAGCAGCTACATGCAGTCAGGGGCCAGACATCACCCCATTTTATTTACTCAGACACAGCAAAACTAGCCCTTCTCCTCCCAACCTTCCCTTTCTCAATGTCTCTGTAAGACAACTGGGCAGGTCGAGAGTCATCCTGGGCCTTTGGGGAGATGCTGAGTTCATGCTGAGGTGCTATCTCCTCCCTTCCTATGGGAAGCTTCCTCCTTCCCAAGTCCCAGAGAAGACGCTCCAAAGGAAGAAATGTAAGGGTTGTCGGATATTCTGAAGAAGCAGAGATGAGAATACTGCGTCCCTGCAGGAAGCTGGTTGAGGTGCAGCAGCCTGCAGCCCAATGTGATGCTAGTGAGAATCTGTGGGAGGGTGTGACATGAGCCCTCCAGAGCTCCAGGCACAGCAGACACAGAGAGTGGTGCCTTGTCTTGTGAGGAGATTTCCGAAGGAGGGGTGCCTGTTGGAGTAGCCAGTGCAGTAAGGTTTGAAGGGCCCAAAGTGCAGCTTCCCAGGAAAGAAAGTAGGTGAGTGCCCCCACAGTTGTCTGTGGCCATTTGGAGAACTATCCTGTTCTGGAGATGAAAAGAGCCAAGCTTTGAAACTTGAAGTATTAAAATGTACTGGACTCACTCAGTCTTAGGGAACCAAAAATGGGGCTGTTGCAGTCGGAGAAAGCAACAGGAAAGTGGGGAAATCTGACCAGGATCACTGAGAGCCAACACCCAGGAGGAAAGGAGCATAGGCTGAAAACAGTGACTGGGAAGCTACCCCCACCCCAAAACTAAGACTCTTCAGTAAACTAGTTACATTTATGAGAAAGTCTCAATGATATCACAAAATACTTATGATATATAGCAAAATATAAAATACTAAGTGAAAAAGGATGTAACATAAGACATGAAAGATCTACAGAGACATACAGAGGAAATGGATGGATTGGTAAGGAAGGAAATACACTTGTTGACCAACATTATCTCTGAGAGGGGGAATTATGGGTGATGTCATTTTCTTTATAATACTCTACTGTCTATATACTTCTTAAGATAAGTATTATAATTTCTGAAATTAAAAAAAAAGAACATGCTATTTTAGAAGTATATGAAAGAAAAGAAAATAAATGCCAAGATAGGGTCTACTTTTAAAAATATGAACTTCAGCCTCTGCTACTCACCTCACTCGCAAACTAGTCCCTGCCCAGGACTAATGACTGACCACCAGCAGTAAACACTCCAAAGAGCTTACTTCTCCTCTGCCCATCTCTTTAAACCTGAGGAAAGTAAAATTCACACAGCGACTACACTTTTATTACTCGGTGATATGCACTAACTAAAAGGTTAAAAACAATAAATTAATGGGAAAAGAACATTAAAGAAAAGTTCCTTAACCTTACACTGCATTATATGTGTCCCGGGCTGTCCCAGAAGGGAGGGATTCGACAGCAGCCCATCTTGGGAAGACCTCCCTTGAACAACATTCCAAACCATTGTATTCCAAAGACAAATTCCCTTTGTGTTTCTAGGAAATCATGGGGACTCTGAATCCCTCAATCGTACATACAACACGGAGGCAGGACAGCACCGTGATTATGGACACTGCTCTGGAGCCAGCTCAGCCTGGGATCTGATTCAAGCTCTGTCACCTCCTGGCTGTGGTAATTAGGTAAATTACTTAACCTCTCTGTGGCTCAGTTTCCCTGCCTAAAAGATGGTGTTAATAATGGTATCACATGGTTTAAATACGCCAACATCTAAGCATCTGCCTTCAGCTCAGGGCGTGATCCCGGCGTTACGGGATCGAGCCCCACGTCAGGCTCCTCTGCTATGAGCCNCCAACATCTAAGCATCTGCCTTCAGCTCAGGGCGTGATCCCGGCGTTACGGGATCGAGCCCCACGTCAGGCTCCTCTGCTATGAGCCTGCTTCTTCCTCTCCCACTCCCCCTGCTTGTGTTCCCTCTCTCGCTGGCTGTCTCTATCTCTGTCAAATAAATAAATAAAATCTTTAAAAAAAAAAAAAGGTACAAAGTTTTAAAAAAATAAATAAATAAATAAATACGTCAACATGTGTGAAGTTCTTAGAAGAGTGCCTGCCTCTTAGTCACGGCTATCAATGATACTTGTGGGTATAACTGAAGCCAGGACTCCTGGTAAATAAAGGCCAGTTTGCACCATTAACTTAGGAGTAAATCATCCAAACAATGAACTTCCCAGGTTCTTGTCTTTTGCCCATTGTTAGCAAGTTCCATGACCTTAGCACCTTTACCCAGAGAAGAAAGGTCGAGTGTCATGGGTTCTAGCGTCATATAAATGGTCACTGTCATTGCCATACAAGTATTGAAGTCACCAATCAACTGTGCCTCCGTTTCCCTATATGAAAAGAATAAGATGACTATCATCACTTGCCCCACCCATTTCACAGTTGTCAAGAGCAGCAAATGAGAAAATGGGTGTGAAAATGCTTTGAAAAAGTAAAAATCACTATATAATACAAGTAATTCTAAACAGACCAATAATTTAAATAAGATTCTTAACAGGTCCTTCCTACTTCTTGGGAAGAACCCTTACAGAAGATTAAAATCTAAATTATGTTGGGATCTCATTACTCCACGCTCTCCTAGGCCATTGCTGTTACTGGGAACTACAAGGTATGTCAGTGTGTGTATATATGCATCAGCATGCTACATGCTTCAATATGGTAGCCATTAGCCACATGTAGCCATTGAGCATTTGAAATGTGCCCAGTCCAAATCGAGAAGTGCTATATGTGTAAGACACACCAGATTTTGAAGACAGTAAAAAAAAAAAAAAGAATGTAAAATATCTCACTAATAAGTTTTATATTCACTACATGTTGATTCTTTTATGTTGACTACATGTTATATTGACTACATTGTTGGATATGCTGAGTTAATTCAAATATATTACTAAAATCAATTTCATGTGTTTCTTTTTACCTTGTAAGGTGACTAGTAGAACATTTAAAATTACATATATGGCTCACATTATGTTTCTATTGGGCAATGCTACATCAGACAATAACAGATCGATTCTTTTTTTTTTTTTTAAAGATTTTATTTATTTGACAGAGATAGAGACAGCCAGCGAGAGAGGGAACACAAGCAGGGGGAGTGGGAGAGGAAGAAGCAGGCTCATAGTAGAGGAGCCTGATGTGGGGCTCGATCCCATAACGCTGGGATCACGCCCTGAGCCGAAGGCAGACGCTTAACCGCGGTGCCACCCAGGCGCCCCAACAGATCGATTCTTAAGAGGGACTTGGAAACACGATGCCAGTAAATGAAGTACCCGGAAGCATGTGAGATGGGAAACGGTAGGTTCTTCGCATTTAGGTGTTTGTGCCACAACAATCCCATTGTTACTAGTTGCCTCGGCATTAAAGCATACCAGTAAGGTAAATAAAAATTCTGGCAGGTCAAAAGGAAACATTAAATTATATGACCTTTTTTAGACAAATTGTCGCTGTGAAAGAATCACGGCAATCATGAGCATGCACTTGTGGTTCCAGGTAAGTGCTTGTAGGGAGCCTGAGGAAGACCACAGGGCCCCCACGCAAGTCCAGTATTTGCCTCAAAAGCTAAAAGTGTGCTTGAGCAGACATAGAACTTTTGAGCCAGACATTCAGAGGCTGCAAAAACCACAAGCCCCTCTGACGCCTTTTGTGGACAGTGTGGTCTCAGAGGTATCCATAGAATAGAAAAGGATGAGGAAAAGGCATGCCATGTGTTCTGTCCTAAAACGACACTTCGGAAGGACAAGACAGAGAGCAGGAGGAAAGGTTTTTTGGTTTGTTTTATTTTGTTCTGTTTTTTACCTGTTCAACTCTGCCTACACCAACATTTCTGGAGTTTCTGGACTGTGAGCAAACAGGACATAAAAATAATGTGGCTGTACCCAACAAAGACCCCATGGCCAAACAGCCAGCCACTTATCCATTTGGGGTACAGTTTCTGTTTTGTGCCAGCCACCTGAATTCGGGGCATGGCCAATAAATATGCTGTAGACGGGTTGGCTACTTGCAATGGATGTACGCGAGGCCAATTGCATGACGCATTGAAAAGAAAAAGAGAAAATGTTTCATTATAATAGAAATCATTTTATAGTATTTAATGTTCTGTTTGTTTCCATAAAAGCAGCAGGGGGACCCAGAATTTGTAACAAATGTTAATTTTCAAATACTGGAGGTTGGAAGGGAAGAATCTGACAATTAAATGAGAAGGAAATACCACTTTTCAGTCCAGCAGGGACTTATTTTGAGCAGAAAAAAATAAAATCATACACAGAGCAATTACAAATATAAATTCAGAAAAATGGGTGCTTTAAATGTTGAGTGTCAACAATCAATTTTAAAAAAATTTATCAAGGCAGGGGAACTGGGTGGCACAGCAGTTAAGCATCTGCCTTCAGCTCGGGGCGTGATCCCAGCGTTCTGGGATCGAGCCCCACATCGGGCTCCTCCGCTGTGAGCCTGCTTCTTCCTCTCCCACTCCCCCTGCTTGTGTTCCCTCCCTCTCTCGCTGGCTGTCTCTCTATCTCTGTCAAATAAATAAATAAATAAAATCTTTAAAAAAAAAAAAAGGTACAAAGTTTTAAAAAAATAAATAAATAAATAAATACGTCAACATGTGTGAAGTTCTTAGAAGAGTGCCTGCCTCTTAGTCACGGCTATCAATGATACTTGTGGGTATAACTGAAGCCAGGACTCCTGGTAAATAAAGGCCAGTTTGCACCATTAACTTAGGAGTAAATCATCCAAACAATGAACTTCCCAGGTTCTTGTCTTTTGCCCATTGTTAGCAAGTTCCATGACCTTAGCACCTTTACCCAGAGAAGAAAGGTCGAGTGTCATGGGTTCTAGCGTCATATAAATGGTCACTGTCATTGCCATACAAGTATTGAAGTCACCAATCAACTGTGCCTCCGTTTCCCTATATGAAAAGAATAAGATGACTATCATCACTTGCCCCACCCATTTCACAGTTGTCAAGAGCAGCAAATGAGAAAATGGGTGTGAAAATGCTTTGAAAAAGTAAAAATCACTATATAATACAAGTAATTCTAAACAGACCAATAATTTAAATAAGATTCTTAACAGGTCCTTCCTACTTCTTGGGAAGAACCCTTACAGAAGATTAAAATCTAAATTATGTTGGGATCTCATTACTCCACGCTCTCCTAGGCCATTGCTGTTACTGGGAACTACAAGGTATGTCAGTGTGTGTATATATGCATCAGCATGCTACATGCTTCAATATGGTAGCCATTAGCCACATGTAGCCATTGAGCATTTGAAATGTGCCCAGTCCAAATCGAGAAGTGCTATATGTGTAAGACACACCAGATTTTGAAGACAGTAAAAAAAAAAAAAAGAATGTAAAATATCTCACTAATAAGTTTTATATTCACTACATGTTGATTCTTTTATGTTGACTACATGTTATATTGACTACATTGTTGGATATGCTGAGTTAATTCAAATATATTACTAAAATCAATTTCATGTGTTTCTTTTTACCTTGTAAGGTGACTAGTAGAACATTTAAAATTACATATATGGCTCACATTATGTTTCTATTGGGCAATGCTACATCAGACAATAACAGATCGATTCTTTTTTTTTTTTTTAAAGATTTTATTTATTTGACAGAGATAGAGACAGCCAGCGAGAGAGGGAACACAAGCAGGGGGAGTGGGAGAGGAAGAAGCAGGCTCATAGTAGAGGAGCCTGATGTGGGGCTCGATCCCATAACGCTGGGATCACGCCCTGAGCCGAAGGCAGACGCTTAACCGCGGTGCCACCCAGGCGCCCCAACAGATCGATTCTTAAGAGGGACTTGGAAACACGATGCCAGTAAATGAAGTACCCGGAAGCATGTGAGATGGGAAACGGTAGGTTCTTCGCATTTAGGTGTTTGTGCCACAACAATCCCATTGTTACTAGTTGCCTCGGCATTAAAGCATACCAGTAAGGTAAATAAAAATTCTGGCAGGTCAAAAGGAAACATTAAATTATATGACCTTTTTTAGACAAATTGTCGCTGTGAAAGAATCACGGCAATCATGAGCATGCACTTGTGGTTCCAGGTAAGTGCTTGTAGGGAGCCTGAGGAAGACCACAGGGCCCCCACGCAAGTCCAGTATTTGCCTCAAAAGCTAAAAGTGTGCTTGAGCAGACATAGAACTTTTGAGCCAGACATTCAGAGGCTGCAAAAACCACAAGCCCCTCTGACGCCTTTTGTGGACAGTGTGGTCTCAGAGGTATCCATAGAATAGAAAAGGATGAGGAAAAGGCATGCCATGTGTTCTGTCCTAAAACGACACTTCGGAAGGACAAGACAGAGAGCAGGAGGAAAGGTTTTTTGGTTTGTTTTATTTTGTTCTGTTTTTTACCTGTTCAACTCTGCCTACACCAACATTTCTGGAGTTTCTGGACTGTGAGCAAACAGGACATAAAAATAATGTGGCTGTACCCAACAAAGACCCCATGGCCAAACAGCCAGCCACTTATCCATTTGGGGTACAGTTTCTGTTTTGTGCCAGCCACCTGAATTCGGGGCATGGCCAATAAATATGCTGTAGACGGGTTGGCTACTTGCAATGGATGTACGCGAGGCCAATTGCATGACGCATTGAAAAGAAAAAGAGAAAATGTTTCATTATAATAGAAATCATTTTATAGTATTTAATGTTCTGTTTGTTTCCATAAAAGCAGCAGGGGGACCCAGAATTTGTAACAAATGTTAATTTTCAAATACTGGAGGTTGGAAGGGAAGAATCTGACAATTAAATGAGAAGGAAATACCACTTTTCAGTCCAGCAGGGACTTATTTTGAGCAGAAAAAAATAAAATCATACACAGAGCAATTACAAATATAAATTCAGAAAAATGGGTGCTTTAAATGTTGAGTGTCAACAATCAATTTTAAAAAAATTTATCAAGGCAGGGGAACTGGGTGGCACAGCAGTTAAGCATCTGCCTTCAGCTCGGGGCGTGATCCCAGCGTTCTGGGATCGAGCCCCACATCGGGCTCCTCCGCTGTGAGCCTGCTTCTTCCTCTCCCACNGGTTAAGCATCTGCCTTCAGCTCGGGGCGTGATCCCAGCGTTCTGGGATCGAGCCCCACATCGGGCTCCTCTGCTGTGAGCCTGCTTCTTCCTCTCCCACTCCCCCTGCTTGTGTTCCCTCCCTCTCTCGCTGGCTGTCTCTCTATCTCTGTCAAATAAATAAATAAATAAAATCTTTAAAAAAAATTTATCAAGGCAACATCCTTCTTGCTCATAGGAAGCAGATAATAAAATTTGAAGAGAATTTAACTATAGCGCCAAGTATTTAGAACTCAAACAAAAAAGTAAGTGGTGACATATCTGGTCCTCAAAACCCTGAAAATAGAAGCTTTATGAAAATCTAAATGGAGTTTCTTTCAGTGCACTTCTACCTTACATTTTTAGATTTCCATGAAAAGTAGATGAAAATAAGCTGCAAATACTCGAGTACGCAGGATGTCAATATTGTATAACTTGTGAGGAGACCATTAATAAGGAGAAGGGGCTTTGGAAAATTCACTTGAATTAGATTTTTACCTATAAGCTAGTCAGCATATTGTGCCAGCCAGTTTGTCAGCTGGCCATAATATTTTTCAGGGTTTGTCTGCTCAAGCTTTTGGCAGGAATGGTCAATAGACTTTATCACAGAGGCTGACCAAGCGATGTGTTGAGGACTCCGAGGTCATGTGTGCACTCTGGCTTGGCAGGAAGAAGTGCTGCCTTTGATTAGTGATGTCTGACTAGAAGAGGCCATGGTTATCCTTGTGCCATGTCTTTTCTTTCCCTACAATGGAAAGTGTAGTTGTGGAAACACCTTTCCTACCATTCTGCTCTAGAGCCAGTTCATTTAGAATAGATCACTTCACAAGCTATTGATTGTAGAGTCAGACTGTTGTACTCAAAAAAGCAGAGTGTAGGAGATATTATTTCCTAGGCTCACCTCTCCCTATTGCTCTGACCCTCTCTTCCTTACATAAGGTACTTGTACTTACTCATCACCCCTCTTTTAAGGGCACGTTAACCTCTTCCTTCCACCTCCAAAACAAAATGTTCTCCAACATACGGAAATTTGTCTGCTGTGCACAAACTATGGATGACAGAAATTCTGCAAAGCAAAGATCTGTATCAAAAAAAAAATCCCATTTACCACCAAAAGGAACACTATAATGTTCTCTTCTCAAATTATTCAGATCTATTTTTTGAGGACTTAATTAATACCAACCCTGCCCTTTAGCTTGCTGCCATCTGCCAGGAGTCATCTCCCAGGCAGAAAGGTCACAATGCTGTATGACGCAGGCACCAGGGGACAGGCAGGATCCAGGCTTCCCTCCTCGATGTCATTCACCTCTCCTGCACCAACACAAGCCAGAATCAGCTATTGCTGTCAATGTCAGACAGTCGCGTATCATCAATTAGAGGTGGCAAAAGCTCAACAACTTTGAGCTTGCCTTGAAAAGAAAAGTGTCCAGATACTCGTACCCATTTGGCAAAAACTTACTCAAATCCACACAAAGGAAGCCCATCTTTTCCAATTAGAATGATATCTGTTAACACAGACAGCAAAATAACAAGTTGAACCATGTGAAACTGCCATTTTTCTAGGCCAAAGATAGTCAATTATCAGCAATTCCATATGGCTCAAACTAACCTTGCATAGACAATTGTCTGCACTGGTACTGACACTTACTTAACTAGGATTTGAACTCCGAGTTTGTCATCTGAGACACATAACAAGATAAGCAAATATCTTATTTCAGAAACATTTCAGACTGCGGTGATTTCCTTATGAAAGGAAATGTACTTCTATGTCACATATTTCTTTTCTTCTATTGCCTTTGGCATTCATTTATTGAATATTTATGTCAAGTTCTGCCATGTGTATCCAATGAGACTCATGTTCTTGTGGAAGAGAGAGACATGTGATGAGGTCCCTGTGAGAGGGAAACCAGGGTTCACAGGGAATATACCAGAAGTCTGCCTAGACTCCCCTGGAGGCGTCCAGACAGACTCTTGAGTCGGAGGAGGCAACAGCTTGGCTGGGTTCTCAAGGATGGATAGGGAGAGCCAAACTGAAGTCCAAGAGTTGGTGGAGTGAGAGAAGGGGTGGGTGGTAAGGACAGGGTCAATTTCTAGGTAGTCCTGGTTCCAAAAGAGTTTGACATAGAATTTTTCCATTCACAGCATCTCTGGCTTGTTCCTGCTATTCTGCTTCATTATAACCCTGTCTTTTCCATAATCGGTCGCAATGAATAAATAGTAATATTAAAATACTATCAGGGCAGATCCATCATACTCAACTCCTAATTGGGGAGGAAAAATATCTTGAAATTTCATAGGTGTTTCCATTTAGTCTGGGGACCAATGTCATGTTAATTGACTACATCAATACTTGGGGAGCTCAATCTTGCTGCTAACATTGTAATTCCTTCAGTTCCATTCAAATTTTGCCTAATCTCTGGTCACTAAGAATAATAAAACAGAACTAAAATTCACTTTCAGAAAAAAAAAAAATGTGCAAGGCATGAGGTCCGCTCCTGCAATAACCTTCTGGTGTGGGGGTTGCCATTTGGCATTGCCCAAGGTGGCATCTGAAGCTCAGAGTGTGGAGCTGCTCTCGCGTAATGCAGCTGCAGGTCTGCCCTCGCCCCGCTTTAGAATGGCATTAAGGGAATTGTCTTCTCTGGCGGGGAAAGACCGCTGGAATCCAGAGAAGGAAAACAAAGGGCACCCTCCTCAGAGAAGCTTCCAAACGCTCAGACTTTTCATGTTGCATTACACTTCTCACCATAAGATGTATGTTGCTGGCATCTCCCGCCCTGTCCTGCCGCCATCAGCCATCAGACCCTCCCACTCAGAGTCCACAATGAGCATTCAGCTGCGGCAACTCAGGGAGAAAATCAAATACTTTTTCTATGTCTCATTATCAAAGCAAAAACGGAACAGTAACTGCCCAATTCAGCTTATATAAGAAATGTAATAAATTACAAAAAAAAAAATACAAATGCTAGCATCTCTGGGACTGAGATAGCAGTGATGAGGTCCCTTGGCCTGAATCGCAGACCTTTGTGGTTGGAACCCAGGCTCTGAGTCTGAGTGGCCGCGCTGAGGACCATCCAGCCTTGTCTGTTCTGCTCTTGCTTTTTGCTCACCCGGTAACTTATGCAGTCTTTTCAGTCTTTGGGACCTTGATCGAGGAGGAGGCAGCTCTACTTTGTCAGCTAAACTGAGCTAAGTACCATAAACTAAGATGTGTTTGCACTCATCCTTTTAGTTAAAGATCTTATTTTGGTGAGGAGTAAAGAAGTTGAGGGAGTGAGCGGCAGAGCATTAGAGTGTTTCTCAACTCGAACACTAAAAAAAAAAAAAAAAAAAAAANCACTAAAAAAAAAAAAAAAAAATTTTTGGTTGAAACATAACACACGTGCCAAAAAGGGCACAAGTTACACATGCCCAGTGACGACCCCTGGAGAACCTACACCCAGCTAACAAAAGAATATTACCCCTTGAACTCCCTCCCGGTGCCCCCATCCTGTTCCTCCCCACATCACGGGTAACCTCTATTCTGACTTCAAACATCACTGATTCATTTGACCTCAAACTGGGATACTTTTGAGTCCCAGTAATTATGCTGGGACAAGAGGCATAAACCAGGACTCTCCATGACAAACGCAGATGTATGTTACCATAAACATCAGTCCCATTTGGGCTGTTTCCCAAAGCACTTTGCACCGGCCCCCTATTCCAACACATGTACATTCTGTGTATTTGCCAAACAGGCAACAAAGTCCCTGCTACTAGAGGTCAATGTCAAGTCTGATTCTTCGTGTTTTTCTCCCAGTACCATTCAGTCACTGTCTCATGCTGCCAGGGGCTAGATGAAGGATCCAACAAGCACTTGTGTTTCTAAATTCCCCATCCCTCATTATCAGGCTGGGCAGAGAAGATACGGTTTTACCTCCATCCAGTCCTGATGATGGGATTTCACGAGGGAAGCTGCTGCCTCAGGAAAGTCTCCTGTCAGCCAAGAGTCAGCCTGGCCCCTTCCTGCCATCAGGTCCTTACACAACCTGTGGCTTTTGGCTAGGCCTTAAAATTCTCTGTGCATGCTTCCCCTACCCTCCTGGCTGTGTCTGTGCATGTGTGTGTGTTTGTGTGTGTGTGTGCACGCGCGTGCAGTGGGGGTAATGACGCACACTCTTCTCAACTGTCAGGCTCCTCTAAGCCATCTAGGCCTCCAGCTTTGTCATGCCTATATGGTCCAATTTTAGCTAGAATCTTGTTAAGTCAGTTTAGAAAGAACCCCTACCTCAGAGCCTCGGTATCTGAGCAAATTCCTTGCCCCCCTCACCTGGTGTCTGATCACCCCTCGCCTGGTGACCCTCTCGAGTCTTTTTGGCCATGGTGCCCTGTACTCCCCCATGTTTCCTCTTAATAATCTTCCATCCATCGCCTCCACCCTGCCCCTCAACTCTAAGTCCCTCCTTGTCCGCACTGTGCGTGGAACAGAGCCCAGCTCCAGACTGAGGTCTCTCTCCCCCAGCTGCAGTTGTTCCCAAGTAAAATCTCTTTATGCTTCAACTATTGTCAGACTCTGGTTTTCTCTGGAGGGAGGGAACACACGTGCACACATGCATGGGTTTTCTTCTTCGTTTTGCTGCCACTGGTCTATGTTAAAAGAAAACAACTTCTTTCCAGCCCCCACCCCTCCCATGACTTGCACCCACCATTTGACCCGCAGGCAAATGAAGCCATTCAAATATTTGTTCATCGTGTCATCTGTTCCCATCCGACCTTGCAATTCCTGTCATGCCCCACATGTCAGTTTGAAGCATAACGTCATTAATACCTCCAGTGCACTAATGGATGCTTCCCACATGAACGCATTAATGAAATGTGTTATTGTTTCCCTCACAGGACATTAACAATCTACCTCACGCTGCGTCCCGAAGCCCCGCGGAGCTGCTGAAAACCACTAGCTATCAAGTGAACCCTCAGTTCCGCCTCAGTAACTTTAAGTTCAAGTTTATCACTGAAGCGTCACTCATGTGAGAAGAAGATACAAGCCTCTGAGGGCTCTGGGGCCCAGCTTCGATTACCATAAAGAGTAACAGAAGGCTGTGGCTGCAGGAAGGGGGGGGAGCGAGCACCAGCATGGACACAAACGCTGTCAGGATGAAATAGGAAGGACCCGGGTGTCACCGGGATCATTTGTTTCTTGTTTCTCCCCTTTGTCTATGGACTGATGGTTTGAATAATGAAGATGGCATTGGTTTTCTTCCTGAGTACGCCAGCACAGGAGGTCTGCTTTTCTGATGGCACAGCTGACATATTAAGAGGGATTAAAGTTTCTGTACACAGGCAATGTTTAAATTAGCTTCCTTAAGCCCCAAAGAAATCTTTCCAGCTGATTTGCAAAACGAACCCCAGCATGGACTGCAGCCACCCTGCACAGGTTGCCTAAACAGAGCCGCGGTGTTCTGTTTGGCCAGCTGTTTTGCAAAATCAGAAGAAAAGGAAAGGTAATTCCCTTTCAACATTGCCTCAGCCAGTATTTCTTCTGTAATTAAAATTGAAAGCTTTCCCCAACAGGTTCTCAGAGGCTCTCCCGGAGAAACAGATTTCTCTTTTCCTGTATAATTAAGCACAAATTGTAAGGTGCGCGGCTTTGCCGTAGCAGAGCAATGAATGGTCAAAGGTGTTCCATCCAAGGCTAGGGGAAGCTTTTGTGTTTGGTTAGCTGTTAGGAAATGCTAATTGCTTTTTCTCTTGCCATTAGGCACTAATCCCCGCTGTGCTGGAAATTTTTCACAGGCTGGGGCCAGAGAGGTGAAGGGAGATGTACAACACAAATGCCACACACAGAATCACCTGTACCGGGGAATTGTCACACGGCCAGGGAGACGATTGTTTGTCCAGCGTTTGTGCCAACAAAGGACCCCACACCTCCTTTTATTCTTGTCCTGGGGAACAGGTTTAAGAGCAGGTACTAACTGTGGTCTCTGAGTGTCTCGGGTCACTAAGCATGTACCCTAAACATAAGCTTCCAATCGCAATTAAGCATCTAATCAGGAACTCCCAGACAGGAAAACAGAAGTCAAGGCTTAACTCCTTCCTGGGCCGCTGACTGCAAGAACTTGGCCGCCTGCCTGCCAGAGGCATGTGCCCACATCTCACAGCTGCTCCTCTGAAGGGGAGAAAACCCATAGCAAGCTCCAACCTCTACAGCGTGGCCTTCCTTAGGAAGGCCTCTCCTTACAGGATGGTGTATTCTGCTACTCACATACCAGACAAGGCAAAATGGGCTGGAGCCACATCACCTTAAACACTTGTGCCTCCACAGATCGCATCCCAGAAAGGCCCTTTATTTTAAAGAACAAGCAGCAGGAACTGTGACCACAGATGACAATTTTTCTTCCATTTTATGTTAGCCTTATGCAGAGGGCCTCTATAGAGTGGCCCTACGGGTCCTGCCCCTCTGGTGTTCACACCCAGAATAATCGCCCCCTCCCTTTAAGTGTGGGCAGGACCTGTGACTTCTTTCTAAACAACTGAGTATGGCAAAAGTGAAAGGTTTTTGCAGATGTTATGGAAGTCCCAAATTGGTTGATTTTGAGTAAATCAGAAAAGAGATTATCCCAAGTGGACCTGACTCAATCAGGTGAAAGCCCTTAGAAGAAGGACTAGGCTCCCTATAGGTCGAAGATTCTCTTGCTAGCAGCCATGTTGGGGAAGCCCATATGGCAAAGACTGCAGGTGGCCTCCAGGACCTGGGGTGACCCCCAACAGACACCCAGCAAAAAGCTAGGGTGGGCCCGCAGTCATAGAGCAACCAGGAAATGAATTTTGTCAACAACTCAAATCAGCATGGAAGTGGATTCTTCCACAGTTCCTCATCCAGATTAAAATGAGCCCAGCTAACAAGTTTATTAGAACCTCGTGGGTCCCTAAGCAGAGGACCCAGTTAAGCCATGCCTGTGGACTCCTGATCCAGGAACCTGTGAGATAAAACTTGTGTTGTTTTAAACCACTAAGTCTGTGGTAACTTGTTATGCAACAATAGATAATACAATTCCTATGCATTCAGATCCACCATTTAAAAAATATTGGTGTTTCACTTACGCTGTGGCCATGGTCCCCATCATTAAGATCTTTAAATCACCGGCAAATTAACATGTTCCTTCAGTGCATCACCCCTTGGGTCCATGGTGCATACTTTCTGAGACAAGTGGTTGAGATTTTCTGTCATTCACTTTTCATTTCTTCTCAACCTTGCCTTTTTTGTCATTGAGACAACCCATATTGCAAAGAAAGATCTTCAAGTGAGTGGAAAAGTACATTAAACAAAGAGATATGGGTGCTATGTCTGAAATACAAATATTACAAAGATATATTGTTTTTTTCAATTAACCTTTCTACATGCTGCTAAAAAGTACAGGCACGGTAAAAAGAAAATCATACTTTAGTCCCGTTTGTCCTTAGCTTGAGGCTTATGGAGTCTCTAGTTCATAAACTTCCAAAAAACTTTCAAAGTTCTCAACAAATACATTTTGTAGTTCAGATCACTTTAGAAATCAACTGCCATATATGAACAGAGTTTTTTCTCCTTGTCAAGTTTAACAGGCTGAATTTATTCGTATGGAAGAGCAGGCCACGAAAGGCCAGTATACTTTTGAATACTCCAAACACCAGAAATGACTAATTATTATAAAGTGACACCAATTAAGACAGTGTCCTATTTGCACATTGACTTAAAAAATAACAAATCAGGGGCGCCTGGGTGGCACAGCGGTTAAGCGTCTGCCTTCGGCTCAGGGCGTGATCCGGCGTTATGGGATCGAGCCCCACATCAGGCTCCCCTGCTATGAGCCTGCTTCTTCCTCTCCCACTCCCCCTGCTTGTGTTCCCTCTCTCGCTAGCTGTCTCTATCTCTGTCAAATAAATAAATAAAATCTTTAAAAAAAAAACAAAAAACAAATCAACAGAATATAAAGAGATGCCCAACACAGGCCCATTCACATACTGAAATATGATATATGGAAGATATGACATTACAAATCAGAGGGGAACCNCAAAAAACAAATCAACAGAATATAAAGAGATACCCAACACAGGCCCATTCACATACTGAAATATGATATATGGAAGATATGACATTACAAATCAGAGGGGAACCGTGTTCTATACAATAATTGGTACCCCACAATGGGTTCCCTGTGGGGAGGGGGGGAAGAACTACATTCCCAAGTGAAGTTTTCTTCAGTTTTCTCTTATTTAACTACAAAGTTAGATTTCTCTTATTTAACTACAAAGAGAGATCAATAAATGTTCCAAATGTCCAAATGTTCTAAAACTATAACAGTAAATAGTTATATAAATGATGTAACTTCCCCATATTTTGTGGTCACACCTTTCTCATTTTTAAATAATGTACAGTTGAGGGGGGTTAATTGACCTTTTTAAAAATATACCTATTTCAGCTCCTAAATATATATGCTTAGCTTGTGATTGAGAAAAGCGATCCATTAAAAAACAGTTGTAACATGGCTTTGGCCTAACAAAAGCCAAACGTGGGATGATACAGCATTTGGGATGTATTTCAAAATTGTGGATTGTGGAGACTGGATGGGAGAATGAATGCAACAAGCGGTCACGAACTAACAAGCGTTGAAGCAAGTAATGGACATCTGGGGGATGATATTACACTCTTCTACCCACTTCTGTATATGTTTGACATTTTTCATAACAAAAAAAAGTTGAAAAAGAAAAAAAGGAAAAGAAAATAGTGTTTGGCTCAAGTGTTGCCAAGCTTCTCAAATAAGAAAGTAAAAGTTACACAAAACTTGTGTGCTATATTTTCAGAAAATAAACATACACATATATGTACATAGAATGTGCACATATGTATTTAGGCATAATAAAAACACGTGCCTATGTTATGCTATAATACCATATTACGTATATCATGTTATTTTACATATATATAACTGTTTTGAGTGGACAAGCCTGTATTCTCATGGCTTCCTATTACAGTTGAGAATCCTAATCTCTTGGCTATCTTCTGTTTGTCCCTCCAGGTCCATTCTCCACCTTTCCTTGATGACCAGCATGGGCCTGGTTTACAGGATCCCAGTCCCTATAGCTTCTGATGGGGTCTGGATAATGGAGAGCACCAGAAAGATCTGAGGGAGGGGAAGAGGAGAATGAGGTCAGGGGATTTGTTCCCCTGGCTCTATCCCCACTGTATAGCCTCAAAGTAAGATAACTATGCCCTTCATGGAAGGTCACTATAATTCTCAAAAAGACCATTTCTACAAGACCTCCTGCTGGGTTACAGAAACTGATTGCTCACTTTTTCCCTTTGGACACAGAGGTTGTATCAGCTCAGCTACACTGTCCCCAGATTCCTGCACAATCCCTTATGTGGGGTTTGTATTCACACCTTTGTAATAGTTTTGAATGCCATCTGTTTTCTATTAGGACCCTAATTACCACCCTCTTCATTAAAAAATAAATGACACAGTCATTATAAACAGAGATGAGGAGATTATTCTTTCTACACATGTACAAATGCCTCTGACACTGCAGTTATGTTCTAGGTGAATCCCAAGCAGGACTCAGCATATATAGGCATAAACGAAACGAGATGTGAAATTGGGAATATCAGCTAGATACCCACTGGTCCACCAATCAATTCCCTTTGCTAATACAGACAAAGAGTGAGCTGAGGGTACACTCCTCTCAAAAGCCCAAATTTAGAGGATAACTCAGCTCTTTTAACCTTTCCCAAATCTAAAACTATAGTCGGTGCTAGAGCATATCAGACCTCACACTGTAATTACCCAGGTACTTGTATTTATCTCCTCCCCTAGGCTGTGAACAATTCAAGGAAAAGAGTCTATCTTATTCAACTTTATATATCCACCATCTAGTATAGTGCCTGGCACATAACGGACGTACAATAAATGTTGATTGGATGAATAAATGCATGCTTGAATGAATGAATGCCAATCGGGCCAGCGTGTTCCTAGCAAGGCTCTAAACAGAGGGTCTTCTCACCTTCTAGTCGCCATCTGGCTTTCAAAAGCAGTACCAAATCTAAATGTGACCTTGGTACCAGGGAGAAAAGAATATTTCTCATCTGAATCACTCCCATCTGCCTGGCTACAGTCAACATAAGGTCTTGAGGCTGAGACACACCTTCATTTGTTAAAAGGGGGAGGGGGAGCAGATGGTAAATGAAGGTACTAAAGCTCATTAATTCCTAATGGAGGCTTCCTCCTGGATGTAATTAGAACAAAAAGAAGGAAGAGCCAAAGAAGGAGTGTTCAGGAAATAAAGTAGGCAGCTGGAAGAGGTTTACGAAAGGTATAAACCCTCAGGGAGCTTTCCATTAGAGAGGATAATAATATCCACACTTCACAATGGCATAGTCCTCCACAACCAGCAAAACACTCTGCACACATTATTTCAATGGCATCTCAGAAAATGATTGTGAGACAGGGAGGAGAGTTTTTATTTTTCCAATTATGTAGACAAACAAAGTGGTGCTCAGAAAAGTTAAGTGCCTTGCCCTGCCTAACATGGCTAGATAGTGATAGTCGAGGGATGGAATTAAAGTATTCTGCCTATGAATTTGGATCTCCATCCACTCCATGACTATGAATAGAGAGAATGACGTCAAGCCCAATTCTAGAGAGCAAGTGATGGCCACCTGGCTCAGCTATCTCACACCACACTGTCTTTTCTTCTGTGCCCACTACCAATTACTTAAAGATCTTCCAGTTACCTTCTATTTCTGATTGGCAATTAGGACATAGAGGTTCTTATGAGCCTAGAGTTTCTATTTGCTTATGTCCCCAGGGAAAACAGTATATCTATTTCAAGCCAGAAGAGAAGGGAATTCTTACTATAAGATGTGGTTAATGTTACTCTTCTTCTTCCCATTGTTCCCAACACAAACTAAATGTATTCACATATATAGTTGCATAGAAATTGAGAATTAAGTATTATACTTTGATCTTACAGAAAGTGTGCAGTATAAATCTGAGATGTCAGCATTAAATGTGGAGACTTCATTATTAAGGGCTTGCTAGTAAGCCTGGGTATTCGTATGCAATGTCAGTCTCTCCAAAGAAGTAAAAATTATTTGAAAATCAACTCTTTGCATTAAAGTAAACTTGCCTCTTAAAGCCTTCTTCCTCTCTCAAAAGTATACAGCTGACCTAGTTCAGAAGTGAGTGGAAAAGAGCAAGAAAGATGTTCTTTTTAACCAGCATCAATTGCTTACAGCCATCCAGTTCTCAATATCTTTCCCCCCTCAAGGAAGCATTCAGCCAACATTTTTATTGGACCGAAGCCCAGATGTGCTCCATTAATTCATGCAACTACCTTTGTTGGAGCACTCCAAACATTATTACTCATGAATCCTACGGAGCACAAATATATTTCTAGAAATATTGCCATTTGTATTACATATGACCTTAAAGCATCTTCATAAATTATACCTTCGAAGCAAACTAGAGAGCATTGGAGTCTTTTGCTATTTTAGTCATCTTAGTTTTACCAGACACACTTTTATTTACATATGCAATACAACTAAATTGGTTTGGTTTTAGTGGGCTGGGTCCTTTGGTTTCATCACATCATCATAAAGTATTTTTGATGATGTATGGAACTTTAAATCTGTAATGGGTGTAATTTTAATCTGTGGGATTCATTGGTTCAAAGTTGTCTTCTGATTGTGCCTTCCCGAGATGTATTAGAGCGATGATAGGGGCTTCTAGGCTGTGGTTTATTTTTGGTATTATATCTATTAGGTAGTCAAACAAACAAACAAACAAAACAAGAAAAATTGTGCTTTGACTTCAAATACATTACACTATTTAGCATGAAACTTGTCCGTTTTCAGATGTTTTGTCAACAGAAATATAGTCAATTATTAATTACCTTCTTCCAAAAAAAACTGTCAGTACCTCAGCATGGTAATAAAGTTTTTTCTCAAAATAATTACCATTTCATTTCAAACTGATTATAAAATGAGCAGTTTTTTATCCAAAGTTTCCAGGAAATCTTTTAGTAAATATTCCTGTTTCATAGTAGGAATTCGAATGAATAAAGCATTACTCATGGAAAGGAAAGAAGTACTTTGATCTACAACACTGTTTTCAAAAGGCAAGTAGAATCATAATGTATTATGATATCCTAGACTGAAGATGATCTGGGACACAGAAAATCAGTATTATCTGTAAAACCTTGAAGAAAACTCCTCTCTTTTACCCACAGACAGAAGGCCACAATGTCACTTAGCTATTTACTTACGGTCCAGATACTAATGAGGAACTATTTCCTGCTTTCTGTGAAGGAAAGGTGGACTATAAATAAATATCACAGGGATCATTATCACCTGTGCACACAGGTAATAGGTGGCTGGCAACAAAATAAGATAAGAAGCAAAATGGATCGGTAGCAGAAAAATCTGTCTTAGGAAGTGATTGGAGGTAGAAGATTAACTGGATAAATATTCATTTGCTTGGCAAAGCTCAGCAAGTTCCCAGATGAGGAAAGCTCTTGCACTCAGATATGGAGGTTTCTGTGAGAGTTCCAGAAACTTCAAACCTCAGAATGTATTTGGCTCTGTCCTCTTCAAAAGTTACACAGACATGATCTTGGAGGAATGAGTGTTGAGTCTACTCCTAGAGATTTTCAGAGAAGAGGAACTTCAGTTTCTTGGGTAACACTGGTTGCCTCTATCTAATTTATTTGATATGGCAACATCTATCCTGCTTAAAATTCAGCCCATCTGCTCTTTCTTTTAGAAGCATTCATTCATTCATTCACTCAACAGTTATTTATTGAGAACCTCTTATACTCAGGCACTATAGGAAGTGGGATTCAGCACAGAACAAAAAAGACAACAAATCTTCCTCTCATGGTCTTTATGATTCTAGCAATAAATTTCAATTCTTAGTAACATTCTTCTTTCTTGTAAGAAATTGGGTCAACTTCTTTGATCAAAGCTAGTTTTGTTGGAATTTAATTCCTTTAACAAAAAACTCAGCTACATGGAAACCAACATTAGGTTAATTCTCACAATTTGACAGCATTTGAAGCTGTTTCTTTTCTACTCTTCTCATTCTCATCTTCCCTAGAAGTATACCCTGAACTAAGAACAGTTTCCCTCCAACCTGAAAGACACTCATTTCAACCCCATATGCATCCTTGGGTGAAATGTGAAGAAAGAAGGAGTCTAGCCAGCCACATGGCCCAATCAACACTAAGGAAAAAAAAGGACTTGCCTTGGGCACCTGGGTGGCTCAGTTGGCTAATGTCTACCTATTGATTTCAGCTCAAGTCATTATCTCAGGTTTGTGGGATCGAGCCCTGTGTTGGGCTCCACACTGGAGACAGAGCTTGCTTAAGATTCTCTCTCTCTCTCCTTTCTCTTACTCTCTCTCTCACTCTCTCTCTCTTTCTCACTCTCACTCTCTTTCTCTTTTTCCCTCTCTTTGAAAAAAAAAAAAAAAGGACTTACCTTTGCATCATGTGTCCTAGGAAGGAAATAGGGAAAGACTGCATAATAATAACCATTTTTGCTAACTCATAACCACTCTTACTATAACCATCATGCTTAGACTTCACATATATTAGAAGATCTAGTCCTCATAGCAACCCTATGAAGAACAGAAGAGAAAACTGAAGCTGAAAAAGGCAGGGGACTAGTCTACAATTAAGAGCTCCAACAAATGGTGATGCTAAGATTCAAACCTGGGTCTCTCTGATTCCAGTGGTCACAGCCTTCGGAAAAATATATGATTTCATTTATCTAATAAAGTCATAGAAAGCAATTATTTGACTTAAAGCATCATTATTCCATATGCCACAGAATGACATTATCCAAGATGACAGAGATATAGGTTTTGAATATCACCCATACATTGTCAGTTCCTTCTCTGAGTCTTGACTATTGTAATAAGAGCATGATTTTGTCCTCAAATACATACTCACGTAACAGGAAGACTAGTTATTTATGCCTGCATTGATTAAAATTTAAAAGAAGGAAATACGCAGTGTGGATATTTAGTTCTGTATCTTGGACAAAGTAGCTTTGGATACTTCCACTTCTAAAAACAGCAAAATATCAGACAGGAAGGAAGTTCAGTTTGTTCCAGAAAGAACAAAGATTCACAACTCTGAGAATAAAGAGAGAATCAGACCTTGCCAGGACATTTGTTTCTGATTAGCTAGTGACAAAATGCTTCCACAATGTGTCTATGTAAAAGTAGCTAAGAGTGATTTGAGCTAGGAAAGGTCAAAAACAATTATTACAATCAAGATATGGTTATTACTGCACATACTTTTTATTCTTGAAAGTGATTTTTCCTTCATTTTCTTTTAAACTTATTAAACTTAGAATTTTATGGTTTATCAGTATAAGTTTGGTAACTGAACAAGTTAATTTAACATTACTTTGATAGTGAAGCATATTTCTTGTCAAAACATAAACTCCCTGGAGCCTTAGCCTTCCAACTCCCCTTCTTTGATCCCCACAGAACTGCCTCTGACTAGTATTGAGCTCTGCCTTTGCTCAATAAAACAAAACACAAATCATCCAGTGGTAGAAACTTGAATGAGGACCTGGCCCAGAGGATAAAAAATGTCATTTAACCTGAAACAATAGGATGTCATGATCTAAGCACCACTCATCTGGCATTTACCATAAATCCCTGAGTAATATTAGTTGTCTTTTCAAGTAAATTCAATAAAAAATTACTGAACATTGTCCATGTGCAAAGCACTGTATTAGATAAGGAAGGAGGACCCAGCTCTCCCTGCAACATATCAGAGAAGAAAGGGGTATATGCAAATAATCCTGACATCAAGCAGTAATGTCAAGGATAGAAAGAAAAATAGCATATTTTGAAGAGTAATGCTATCTTGATATGATCATATTTTATATATTGACTTATTGTAAACACTTAAAAGCCAGAATTTACATATTCTAGAATCTTTGCACATAATGAGTGTGTTTTTTAATCAGCAGGTTTTTTTAGTGAAGGACAGAAACCCAACTCAAATTAGATTTAAAAATATTGGCTTGTATATTTTAAAGTCCAGGTGTAGCCTATATCAGCTTCAGGCACAGTTGAATCAGGCTTTCTAAAGATAACATATGAATTTCTCTAATTTTTGGCTCTGGTTTTCTCCTTATTGGCTTCATTCTCCAAAGATCCTCTTACAGTGGGATTAAAGAAAGCCCCATAAATACTGCTCCTGGTTAGTAACCCAAGCAAAAGGAGAGTTTCTCTTCCCAAGAATTTTAGCAAAAAGTCATGGCGTTCATTCCTAATGGAATGTCTTGGATTGTATGTCCATCACCATACAAGTTACTGGGGCCAGAGGAATGGAATACACTGGCCGGTCTAAGTCATGTGCCCACTGCCAGAGCATGGGAGGGATCCAAAGCACATGACTGAAAGTTGTAGAGGGGAGATTCCCGAGAGGAAAGCCAGAGTCTAGTTACCATAGGAAAGTGAAACATTTCCCAGGCTAAGCGAAAAACACGTGCCCACCAGAATAAGTACTCAGCAAGTATTTGTTAATCCATGTATTGATTAGTAAACCTGAGATAAGGGAGATGATGGTCAATGTGATGTGAGAAGGGCAACATAGCCAAGATAAAATGTGAAATGAAGCCACAGAGGTGGGCAGTATCCCGCAAAGCCCCTTGGAAATACATCAACAAAAAGGAGCTGATCTTAACCTTTTGCACTGTTTCAGAAGAATTAACTGAATCTGGAATCCGTAAACAATCCTAAGGGCTTGCTAAGGTAAGTTCTGCCTTCTGTGATACGAAAATGGTGTCACAGGTATCAGAAGCTGATGGTCTGCAATTGCCAGGAAAAAAAGAAAAGTAAATAAACGAAATAGAAATCTTAAATTCAGTTCTTGGATCACAACAGATACAATTATGAAAACTAGACTATACATTAATCAGACTTTCATATGCTACATAAAAAGAGCTTCCCTAAAAAGACACAAGGAAAAGCTACCTCTCATCTGAACTATGGAATGATCTGAATTGGCAATTATATACCAATGCTTCAAAAGAAAATAAATTGGTTTAGTCCTGTAAAAACAATGTCTATAAAAATATGCTTAGGGGCGCCTGGGTGGCTCAGTCAGTTAAGTGTCTGCCTTTGGCTCAGGTCTGATCCCGGGGTCCTGGGATCGAGTCCCTGTATCGAGCCCCCTGCTCAGTGGGGAGCCTGCTTCTCCCCCGCAACCCCCGCTCATGTTCTCTCACACCCTCTCTCGCTCTCTCTCTAGTGCATTAATTAAATCTTTTAAAAAATATGCTTAAACTTTGATAATGCATTATATTTAAAGGGGAACCTTTAAAAATGTGCCAATATATTTTATTTTCCTGTTAAATTATTTCATTCACATTATTGTACTAACATAAACAGTTTTCAATTAATGTATTGAAAGCTTGGAAAAGCCCTCACTTCATCCACCAGGGACTATAATAAGTTTCAAGAGGCCTTCAAGTTCTACATGCCTCTGGGAAAGGCTACACCTACACACGCATAAACAACCCCCCTGGCAGTCTTGGCTTCTCACAATTCACGCCACTTACCCAACTCTAGGCAAAAGTATATTTTTAGACTTTTAAAATATTATAAAGCCATAATTTTTCACTTACCATTTAGAAGTAATTTTTAGTTGCTATAAACACTGTGGTAGGAAATAAGATAGAAAAATGAATGAAAAATGGCTTTAGCTCCTAAGGAACTCAGAGACTAAAGATGACATAGGAGCAAACCATTTTCACGTGGTATGATGAGCACGGGATATGCGCAGTCAGAGGGGCTACAGACCCTTAGCACACCTGATCACACCATTAAGTAAGCTGGCCATTCCCAAATAATTCTGAATACATCATCTCGAAAAGTGTATATATTCCTAATTTTTCTGTCATTCCACTCATAGGGATTCTCTAATGTACCAGAAGCAAAGAAGATTGTGTTTTAGATGGAAAAACTGCTACAGACCAATCATTAACAATGATTTACTATATCTGATATCAAACCAAAGAAACCACTCTTTGCCATAGTAACACTGCCAGGACCTAACCATTTTTCAAAGTATGAGGAGCGGTAGGGCTGATATGAATCTACTCATGAACAAAAACAAAATGATTGAATGGAAACAGTTTGTATGAAAGCATACACTTGACATTTCCACTCCAGAAATACAGATTAAAAGGCTGTCTATCAGTGTAAATCAATTCAAAAGTTGAGTCTGACTTTCTCCTCCCTCAAGAAATGATTTGCAGGTATTTGCGGTGTTTCGTTTTGGTTTGACTATTATTTCACATTTTACTTGTAATTTTTCTTACGGAACACTAAAAACCCTTATTTGTTTTTCAGTCACGATTATTGAGGCATAATTTACAGCCAGTAAAATTCTCCCTTTCTAGCATATAGTTTTAGGAGTTTTAACAAATGGATATAGTCATGCAACCACCACCATAATAAAAATAAAGAATAGTTTATTCTATCTGAAAATTTTTCCCTGCCCTTGGAGGTCAATTTCTTGCCCCTGGCACCACTAATAAGTTTTCTGTCCCAATAGTTTTTATTTCATCCATAAGTCACATAAATGTAATCAAAAAGTATGTAATACTTTGAGTTTGGCTTCTTTCACTTAGCACGAGGCTCTGAGATTTATCCATGTTGTTGTGTGTGTCAGTCATTTGGGAAATGCTGATTGGGATATTTTCCTGCAGTCTCCTTTATTTTCTTAGCCAAAGTAAATATGCAAAGCCTGGCTCTCTCGCTGTTTATAGCTTTGTCCATGGTTAAGAAGGAACAGACATAAGTAGGACCGTTCCCTGGCATAGTAGACAAAGGATGAACACTCTCAGGGGATAATCATAATCCGTCGTTATTATAGGCACTAAACCATATGTTCATAAGACCCAAACCTCTGTTAGTCACATGACTGGGCACCAGAATTAATTAGGAGACACAAGGCAGAGCTTGGGTGTGGTTTTCATTATTTTTTCATTATTGCACTAGTAGCGGCATACAAATTTGTGACTTACCAGGACAACACATTAGTTCTCTTATCTGACCCACCTTTGGCAAAACAGAATTACTGTAGAGGCAAAGGCATTAAGTAGGCCTCTTAACAGGAGCAGGAGACAATGGGTAGAGGCCGTTTCCCAAACTTTAGTCATCAAGTGCCACCTTCATAATGTTGGCTCTACCTGCCCACACCCATATCACTGTTTATTTAACAATTTATATTACAGAGTCCACAGTTTTACTAAGGTAAATTTATTTTCAGAAGGAACTTTTTTCCTACAATTTTTAGTGGAAAGCCTTTGCCATAAATAAAACTATGAAAAATATCTAACAATTTTACGCTACCTCTGTAAGTCGGTGCACCACCCTAAATCATCCTGAGTTCTTGAGTACCACCAGTGGGGCCCACGTGCACACCCATATACACTTTTGTGTGCAATGCAATGACAGTTCCTGTCTCATGCTTTAAATGCTTTCTCTTTGACCATGGATTCTCTGCACATTCAAGGCAAAGTAAGCTTAGAGCTCTATCTAGTAAAGCATTAAAACCAATTTTAAACTGCAAAATACGTTTTTCTACCAATATCAGGTATTGGAGGTCACCAGGGCTGATTTTTATGGACATATGGACCAAATGCATCTTACTCATCTCTTCAAAGTGGCCCTTCTGAGCAAGACCAAGGCCAGTATAATTCAGCAACACACCCCCCTCCATTAGTTTACAGCTGGCAAGCGGTCTGTCTCCTGACTCTTTTTTTTTATTAAATGTTTTTTTATTTTATTATGTTAGTCACCATATAGTACATCCCTGGTTTTTGATGTAAAGTTCGATGATTCATTCATTAGTTGCGCATTGTCTCCTGACTCTTGACTAAAAAATGAAACATAACCTTGGTTCCAAAAGACTTAAAGAATTTATTCACCAAAGGGCATATTCGTGTCTTCATGCTGGTATAATCTTCTCATATATTTGATGACTGCTATAGGAATCTATGTAAAGAATCATTGTGTTTTGTAAGGAAACACATTATTGAAATCTCTTCTAACCCTGGTCACTATGCCCTTTGACAAGACTATTGACCTTCACATGTTAATCATCTCATCTTTTTGAAAGGGAGTAAAATGTTTGTCCCACTTCCCATTTAATAAAGATATCAAAAGGATTAATGAGAGAAAATCTCTAGAATACCCCAAGCTTTTTCCAAAAAGGCAGCAGTAAAACAGCAGGTGCCTCTCGTGAACATACATTTGTCTTCTTCCTATAAACTCATCCTGAAGGACATCAGGCTTCCAGCTTATATTTAATTGGCTGATTATATTGTCACTCCTGAGCTCCTTGCCAAGTTACAGGGAAGAGTTTTCTTGGAAACCGTACTTTCCAAACTTTCTCCAGCTATGCAGTTTAATTACATCTAGCAAAATGACAACAGAGCTCATAATTAGCCTGGAGATTAATTACTGCTGAATCAGTCCAAACACCACAGCTACCAAATTCAACACAGGTGCTTAGGCAAAGAGAAAAGAGTTTTCTCAATACCCAGCAGAAGGTGGACATGGAAGATATGCCTTATGACTCTCTTCCTGTGAGCTTAAACATGCAACCTGTGCAAAATGACTCATGTCTCTATAGCCAGGATGTCCCTGAGTATTTTGAAAAGAACCAGACTCACAAACATTCCAAATACTGGTACCATATATTCTGAAATGTACAATGACTAGAGGCAAACTGCCTTACCATGCAAAATTTTGCCACATAGAGCTCTCTTTCCCCTTCTCGTTTTACTGAGGACTCTAAAAATCCTACATAATTCATCTGCTGTTTCAAAACTATGAATGAGAGAATGATATAGAAAAAATTAACAAGCAAACAAAAACTCATGCTGTGCCTCATGTTCATCCTGACTCCTGAAAGTGCCTATGAGCCCATAGGGTGGGCTACCATACTTTGAGACACCGTGATCAGAGCATTGTCACATCAGATTCAAAAGCCAACAACCATCCAATTGGAACCTCCTATTTCCTATCTGAGAACCACTGAAAGAGTTAAGAGATACGTTAGCTAGATAGAGGAAAGAAGGAGTTGATCCCATTTACAAATGCTATCCATTTCTCTTTACCCTTTACCTACAAGTCACTTGAGTTACCTTTAAATATATGCATCCCTAGAACAAACACAAATTAAATCCAAGGTGATTCTAAGGTGGGTTGGAGTTGAGAATGAGTGGTCTTGAGTAACACATAGGTTGACCAGATGGTATGATTGTGTAAGACTCACGGAACAGACTAGAACCAGGTAGTAGAGAAAGAAGAACTAGGTGGCAAAGAATGAAGTCACAAATCAGAATCCCAGAGGCCTGGATCCAAAAAAGTTAAAGGTATGTGACAATAGAGGAACGTTTGATTCTTAAACCATGTAATAAACAAGCAAACTCTCCTAATTAAAAGCTGATATGGTCATGCTGAAGATGTACTTTTAATAGGTCTGTAGGAGGCATGTATTTCATGGCTTGATTTTCTCTTTGCTTATTTATTTGTGTGTTTGGAGAAGTTGGAAGATTTTTTTGTTTGAGGTTTTGTTGTTGTTGTTGTTGTTTTTAAATAAATGTGTTCATACAACCCAAAGGGAAGGCCTTGGAAAGGAAGAAGGAAATGAAATCTGGAGGCCTTGTGGAAAGATTCAAATAAGTGAAATGCATGCAAATTCATAGGCCTAATGCTTGTTTCCTAGCTTACATGGGGAGTAAGGGAAGCTGCTGCAAAGCCATTTGCTTGCACAAGACTGGAGGAGAGAGTACATGGCTGCCAGGAGAGGAATGTTGTCAGAGCGACTTCGGAACGAGCACAGCCGTGCTCTCCAGCACTGGGACGCCCGACCACTGTGCAACCAGCCGCACCACCATCTGTACAGGGCTGCTTCTCGGGGCTGGGCCAAACCCGAGCTGTGCCCCAACCCCTGCCACCTGAGAGATTGGAGCAGGTAACGCTCTAGAACACAGCTCTGTCGGCAAGGGTAGAGAGGTGTGAGGCTCAGGAGATAGACTTCAGGACAGCCTCCTGAGTGGGGGCGCACATGCCCACTTCCACACATGTACTAGACAAGGTAGGAAGCGGTGCTCAGTGAGGATGTGCCCCCTTCACTCTCAGCTTCTGAGGTGACATTGCTTAGGACAGCTTGGTATAGCTGAGATTTGAAATCTGAAGAAATATGTTCAAGACTCAATTCTACATCTTCCTTCCTACATGACCATTGGCAAATCATTTCATTTCTGTGAGCCCTGGTGTCCTCATTTTGTAAATGGAGGCAATGTAGAATTTTAGAGTTCATCTAGTCCAACCATATCATTTCACAGCTGAAGAAATCGAGAACCAGAGACTCTAACGTGCATTCCCAACTTCACCCAGCTAACTGATGGCTAAGCAGGATTCACACTCAAATTTCCCAGTTTGAGTCCAGGTTTCTTCCACAACTGCTCCCTTCTGCCCCAATATTTTTCCTAACCCACAGGATGGGTTTAAGAAAGGATCTTAGGAGAGAATAAGAGCTTCTGGTTCAAGATGGTGGACTGAGCACAATCACTTCCACTGCCTCCCAAAAGCCAACTGTAATCACGGAAAATATTTTCAAAAGGAGGGGAAAGAGGAAGAATAGGACAAGAAGCAAGGAAAAGGCATCAGCAATGAACTGTGGTGTGTGAATAAATCCTGGAAGATTGGGATTGAATTGGTGGAGAAAATTTTTCAAAAATAAAAAACCAGTTTAGGTGCAAGAGGGTGCCTTCATCAATAAGAACTTTATTAAATATATCTTATATATATAATATATAATTTATACATATACTAGACTACTATGGAGTCTTTGGAATTCATAGAAGTAGTCAAGATCCTTATATATTGACTTGGAAAGATGTTAACAACATAATGTGAAAGAACAAAAGACAGCATCAAAACTATTTAAATAATACAAATCTCTTTTATGTGTGCATGTAATAAGTATGTATAGTAAAAATGGCAAACACAAGTGCTTGTTATATAAATGCCTACAATACAGCTATAAGCACCGTTTTGTACATAAGGAAATAGACACAGAGAGGTTAAGTAATGTATCCAAGGTCACAGAACTACAAGGAGTAAGTGGAGGGCCTGGGACACAAATTGAGGCCACGTGGCTTCTGCACGGATGTCCTTACCACAGACTCTCAGCCTGTCAGAATAGCAAAGAGAGCCTTGAAGGAATACACACCCAGGTTATGAGTTAGGAAGGTGAGGGATGAAGACCTTCCATTTTACTTTTATGTTTCCCTATTGTCTAGTATTTTCAATAAGAATGTATTATCTTCTTGTTTTCAAAATTATCATACTATAAAATTAGCTCTTTTTCGATGCATGATTTTATGGATTATAGTACATGTATGGATTCATGGAACCAACAGCACAACTGGGATACAGGACAGTGCCGTTACACCCAAAAAACTCCCCCTTACTCTCACGTCTCAGTTACACACTCTCCCCACCCCAAACACCTGGCAAGCACTGATCTACTCTCCATTACTACGGTTTTTGACTCCTTGAGAATGCCATGCGATACATAGTCTTTTGAGGTCAACTTCGTTCACTCAGCATAATGCCTGTGAGATTTATTCAAGCAGTTGGATGCATCAGTATGTTCCTTTCTATCACTGAATAGTATTCCATCACATAGATACAGCAGTGTGTTTATCCATTTGCCCACTGACACACATTTAGTGTGTTTCTGGTTTGGGGCAGTTATGAAAAGAGCTATTATAATCATTTGTGTACAGATTTTTATGCAAACACAAACTTTCATTTCTCTTGGAGATACCTAAAAGTGTTTGTTGAGTCTTACAATAAGTATATACTTAATTTTATGTGAAACTCCCAAACCGTTTTCCAAAGTTGCTGTACAATTTTGAATTCCCACCAGCAATGAATGAGAGTTCCTGTTGGTTTACAAACAGCAGCATTTGGTATTTCCAGTATTTTTACTTTAAACATTCTCATAGGTGTGTAGTAAGAATATATTACTTTGAAATTTAAGAAATGAAAAGAACTGAAGAGCATTAGCAAGTATAAGGCAAACAGATTCTCTCCTAAGCTGCTGGTAGGTAGAAATATAAATGAGGACTATTTTTGAAAAATTCCATTCCTACATCAAATATTTCTTGAGCACTTGTGTCTGCTGTGCTCCTGTGTGCACGTTTCAAAGCCTTAGGAATGTTCATGTATTTTATGATTTTACTTTTCATTTTGTCTATCCTATTTTCTACTGATCTATAATGCCCATCATTTGTTTTTGTAACACCACTAAAATGTAATAAAAACAGAGCTCAAAAAAGATAACATAACTCTAAACAATTACTATTGATAGTAGTAATTTGTTATTAGGAAAATATTGTCCTCTACGGACACAGAGGAGGAAGTCCAGATGGAGGGCTCTCAGTTACAGAACTGAGCCTGATGTTCCACACTCCATCTTGGTTTTGTCATCCATCAAAATCAGATAGAACAGTTTACTCCCTACAAATGCCTTGTGAGTACTTGACAATGAGAAATTAATTAGAGGAGATATAAGGGCCAATTGATTTTCTGGCTGCCAATTGTCCACTCTACAGATTATTTATGGGAGCCAGAAAGAAAACAGAAAAAAGGCAAAGAAGTGTGCCTGGGCTGGAAGGCAACAAGGGGCTGCCCAGGAATTCAATTACAGTAATCCCTGCTGGCTCGGGACTTCCCTACAGCTTTGCCATGTCCTTCTTGCCAAACCTGGGCCACCTGGGCCAAGACTAGGCATGTAATGCATTAGCATCCCAAAGACCTCTTTCTCCTGATTTTAGAGATTGTCAACAACATCTTCAATGTCACAGAGAGAGCAGACACAAAGAAATCTCCTTTGAAAACAGGAATCCATATAACAAGAAGGCTGACCAACATGGCCCCAGACTGAAGGAAAATCAGAAATTATTCTCAGGAATTACATTTATCCCAGGAAAGTGTTATATTCAAAGAAAGGCTTGCATTTTTCCCCCCAGAGTGGTCTCATGTTGGCTCCTGACCCCAGTTCTCCTAAACCAGGTGAAATTTAACTCATCAGTTAGAAATACTTTTTGTAATTCTTTTGTGCAGTGTTCTAATCACAAAGGACTAGGATTTGAAGTTTGTTGAATACACGGTTTTATTTTAGTCCACATTTCACACTTAGGACACAGAGGCCTAGAAAAGGGAAGGACAAGAAATGACAATGATGTCAGAGCAGCATCACAACCAGAAAGAATAGTTTCAGACATCCAGTCTATAACACAGGTCAAATTTATTTATTTTACACATTTTTTATGTCCTCCTCAAGGACAGCTATTCAAATGCATTGCTTTTGGAGATTATTGCCCTCACCTACAACAGACAAATTGTGTTTTTAATGGCATTTCCATGCAGAAATGCCCTTTAAAGAAGGAGAAGAAACAGGGAAAGGAAGGAGGGGAGGAATAGAAGAAAAACCTCCAAAATGTACATGAAAAACTGCTGCAAAGTAGCTGGGGGAAACAGTTTTTCATTAAAGCTGTTTTGAAGAATAAACATCTCATTCTTAATGAGTTCCAGCTGATCCTAAACATTTCCTAGTTTTACCATATCTTAATTCTATTCTAGTATTCCCGTGTATGGAGCAAGATGCATAATACAGCTGCAAATTAACTTCAATTCCTCCATCAATTTTTAAAGAATCAAATTCAGCCACATTACTTCGACTACCGGTATTTACCCAAAAACTACTGATGTGGGTTTGGCCTTCAAAGTGAGTGAAACTTAAAAAGTTCCAAGAAAACAGATGAGATCTCCAGAAGCAAAATAATGGATTTTCTAATTTCCAAAGAGTTCAATCTTGGCTATATGAAAATACATTTAAGTCCATTTATGACTACTTAAAATCCTATCTAATTTTTATGTTATTACCCATATTTAAGGTAGGGAGCACCTAAAAGTAATAGGTCTGACTGATGGGACCTGTCTTCTTTGAGTACTGGCAGAGTGACTTCGAATGCTGGAAAAATCTTCCTCATTCCCCTACCTTTCCTTGAAATACCTGAAGAATACTTTTATTTCAGGACTTTATAAATCATAATCATAACTAATAATTATTATGCCCTAGCTACATGTCAGGCACTCTTTTAAGAGAATAACATGTACTAATGCATTTAATTCTCAAACAAGCCTATGAGGTGAGTACTATTGATACCCTCATTTTACAGCTAAAGAAAAGGAGGCAAAAGTGAGGCTCTGAGATACAGGTTGTCAAAGTCACAGAGCCTATAAAAGTGGAGCTGGAAAACGAGCCCATGCTTGGGAAGAAACAAAACCCATCTGTGAACAAATTATGTAGAGTTTATTGAAGAGTTGATTTAGGTATACATGGGATTAGAGAAGGATACGCAGTAAATGACAATTAACCCGGATAACCATGGTCTGGATTTCTTGTTCACTCCAGCTCACTGATCGCTTTTGTTAAAGCTATTAGCAAAGAGGGATTAGGAACAGATCTTTATCCTGAGCCGCCCTCCTGTCTTGCTGCCTGATACTCAGTGTAGTTCTTCTCTTCCTGAAGCTCTATATCGCATACTCATCCATGCCACCCTTGTTTGGGCCACTCAGCGCCTTTTTTTATAACGAGTAGATCTACTGGAGAGTTTTAACTCATTCTACTCCTGCACAAATTTCAGTCATTAGAGGAGAGAGCTTTATTGCCCTGACTCTAACAATGTCGTGTAACTTGCTAGTGCTCTAGCTGTTGGTTTCTACCTTCACCAGCACTGAATGTGTAATTCCTTCAATGCGCATGCCCTTTGCAAATGCCTTCTGAGAACCTGTGAATATCCTCTGGGTTTTATAAGTCTCCCTAGCTTTGACAGCACCCAGCTGAAGGGCTGCCCATAGACCAGAGCTTCTTAAACACCAATAATGTTCAAAAGAATCACCAGTGGATCTCATTAAAATGCAGATTCTGACTCAGTGCCTCTTGAGTAAGGTGTGAGATTCTGCATTTCTAACGAGCTTCCAGGTGATACTTAGGCTGCTTCAAAGACCACACTGTAAGTAGGACTTGTGATTTCTTCCTTAGCAGTTTCTTTTATCTGGCTATTAATGCCCCAATATCCTCCTTCCATCTCCCTGCCCTGGCTGCAATACAGAGGTTATAGGATTTTCACATGTAACAAATGCTGTCTTATCAGGGGTTCCCCTCCCCATTTCAATGGGGGGGGGAACCAACATGTATGTTTCTATGACCATAATCTAGAAATTTTCTCAAAGTAGTAATTCAGGGCAAATGAAAAAGTAAGAAAACCACCACAAGGATTACCCTTAGAAATATTTAATCCATAAACAGGCTGGGAGGCTGCCCTCTCCTCAACTCGTATTTATTCTTCTCTGGCAGCTGAAAGTATAACCAGGAGGAAATGGAAAATAGATGCGAGGAGGGCTTTGCCCAAGAGAGCTTTCATCAGTGAAGTACCAAAGTAATTACTGCACCTGACAAATTTCTACTCCTTGTTTTAGCCCAGTTTTAATAAAAGAAAGATTCAACAATGGTTTATATTACCGGGCATTGCCTTTAATTTCATCAAGCTCCAATATGAAGACTTGCCACATTTACGCTAAACTGTTTTTTTCTCCTGAAGTTCATTTGTGAAGGCAGCCGCTGGGGCTTTAATCATCTTTTCTGCAATCTTTCATTTCTAACACACTGTGATTGATCAAGGCTCTCCCAGGCAAATTCTTACTCTCCCCCCCTGCAAAGTAGGCAAATTCTCCTTCACGTCAGTCCCAGGTAGTCAAAGGTAGAGAAAGCTTCTACTAATTAATGAACTGAAAGGCCATTTCAAATGCTCTAGCTATAAAGACTTAGCATTTCACATTCACCGTGGGCCACATCCAAAAGATAAGGTCCTCTGACCTGCTGGACCAGCCCATATTTCACTGAGGCTGGGAACAGCAGGGAAACTCCTGGCATTTCAGAAGTTCTGCTGAAATCTGGGGTAATGAAATGCTGCTCCTGTTTGAGAGCACAAAGCCCTTAGAATAACCTTGTCAGTATTAAAGAAGATCACAGGAGTTCAAATCTCAATCACTGAGGTGCCATTGTCTCAAGAAGCACTTAGGAAAACCCTGAAAATGTTTTATGCCTCCAAGATAACTCGTTCAGCATTGATGCTACTTTAAAAGTTCATTTCCTATGACTTTCTCTAAAAACCTGTAGGCAGCAAGCTCATCCTTTCTGCATGATTTGAAGAGCGTGTAAAACACACTAAGTTCTGGTTCAAGATGGCGAGGTAGGAAGATCCTGAGCCCACCTCCTCCCAGGGACTCACACTCAGCCCGCAGCTGGGTATGGACAAATTTCCTCTTAAAACAACCTAAAGGGGTCGCCTGCCCAGCACAGTGGGTTAACCGACGGAGTCTTGGTTTCCCCTCAGGTCGTGAGCTCAGGGTCCTCAGATGGAGCCCCACTACAGGTTCCACGCTCAGCTCAAAGTCAGCTTCAGACTCTGTCTCCTCCCCCTTTGCCCCTCCCCCTCTCTAAAAAATAAATCTTTAAACAACAACCACCTAAAGGCTGGCCGGGTATGTTTACCCCAAAGATACAGACGTGGTGAAGAGAAGGGCCATATGCACCCCAGTGTTCATAGCAGCATTGTCCACAATAGCTAAATCGTGGAAGGAGCCGAGATGCCCTTCAACAGATGACTGGATTAAGAAGCTGTGGTCCATATATACAATGGAATATTACTCAGCTATCAGAAAGAACGAATTCTCAACATTTGCTGCAACATGGACGGCACTGGAGCAGATAATGCTAAGTGAAATAAGGCAAGCAGAGAAAGACAATTATCATATGATTTCTCTCATCTATGGAACATAAGAACTAGGAGGATCGGTAGGGGAAGAAAGGGATAAAGAAAAGGGGGGTAATCAGAAGGGGGAATGAAACATGAGAGACTATGGACTATGAGAA
>NC_048234.1:35555776-35568640 GCF_002007445.2 Ailuropoda melanoleuca
GGTAGTAAGGAGGGCACGTATTGCATGGTGCACTGGGTGTTATACGCAAGTAATGGAGCATCGAACTTTACATCGGAAACCGGGGATTTACTGTATGGTGACTAACATAATATAATAAAAAATCATTAAAAAAATAAATAAAGGCTGGCCGGGTAAACCACACACCAGACAAGCAGGAAGAACACCACATGGAAGTGGGTAGTCGAGACTGGGACGCAGTTTCGTCATAAACCTCACCCCGGCATAGAGACCCATAATCAGGAGAAACCCCAAAACCTAGAGCTCCTCAGGACAAAGGGTTCGAACCCCACGTGGCCTACCTCAACTTTCAGGACCTGTCCCTGAGAGATGAGTCCCCAAGACTTCAAACTTTGAAAACGCGTGGGGCTCACATCCCGAGAATCAGAAGTCTGAAGCGATCTGAGGAACTTCTCTCGGAGGGCCCCCGGGCACCCAGCTCTCAGGGGCGGTGTTTCACGCGCAGACTGAAAGTGGAGGAGACTCACCTGCTTACACCGACCGAAGCCTCGGCGGAGGCGGCAGGCATCTCCCCGGCCACACACATCTCGGACCTGGGGGAACGCTCGGACTCGCAGACCGGCCGGCGCCATCTTGGCGCTCTCCCCGCTCGCGTGCCAGACGGTCACACGGTCGCGCCTCCGATGTTTGCGGCTGCCACCTAGGGGATGCCTCTGGATCGCCTGGCTCTGGAGGTCAGGGGAGCTTGCAGTCCCAGTCCCCGGGGACCGTCACTGTCCGTGCCACCCAGAAAGGTAGGACACTTCTCTATCTCCTCTGACTCCGGGGGGGCCACTGGGGCTTATGCTCATGTGTGGAAAGTTCTTGAACAGCTACCAGCCCCACCACTGAACAGCCAGAGGTAGCTGATCCAGGAGCGCCTTCTTTAAGGCCTACTAGCTAATCAGCATGCTGCAGCCTGAGGGGGAGGCTTCTCATTAAACACCGTCTGGGAACTGCTTGTCATCCTTAACAGAGGCCTCAGAGGGTGGGTGCTATCTTGGTGCTCTCCCTCCGCCTTGCTTGAGAATGCCAGGGTCTTCTGGAGTGGAGCTTTACACACAGCTGGTGCTCTGGGTTTTACACCTGGCACCCCAGTTTTTGCAGCTGCCATCCAAGGAACACCTTTTAAAAGCCTGGATCAAGTGGCTGCGGGGCCTTGCGTTCCTGGGTCCTATAAGACTGTAGCAATCGGGGAGATGATTCTTGGCAAACTGCCACCCCAAAACACTGCAAAAACAGCACATTGAGTCTTTCCAAGAAGGCAGACTCTTGGTCTGTCCTAAAGCTTCAGCCTGAGGGGCAGACCTCGGGTTTGGCACACATTTAGTGAACAAGAGAGCTGCTTCCAAGGGACAAATGACCTTCCTTTGAGCATACAGTCATCAGAGAACTGGATGAAGCCAAGAAACAACAGTTGGTATTCAACAAATATACTTGGCCAAATGCATCTGTCAATTTACAAGTGACCTGAATTGTCTTTGGTTACACCTATTTATGGACATAAATAAAGTTCTAAATAGGTTAGGAAGCAAAAAATTGCTGGTTTGTAGCTCTTGCAACACTACAGTCTCCTTACATAAACACGGACTTGAGTCCTCCCAGTGCTTTCTGGGCATCCTTAGAGATGGCTTACGTGGGTTCCAAAACCATGTTCCATTTGTTCTTCCACTTTGACAGCCACCGGCATGTCAGGTGTCAGCTAAAATATCTGAGAACGGCTCTGCAGCACTGACACTGCTGTGTGCCCCAGTAGAGAGCCACCTTTTCTAGTGCTCAGTCCTCCAAGAAACCTGAAAGCATGGTTCATATCCTGAAGATGGCATGATAGCCCTGTGTGTCCTTTGCTTTCCTTTGGGCCATGGTCCAGGCAGAAATGCAGAGATGCTCTCTCTTTCCTTAGAACACAAACCTAGTGTGATGCGCTGACCCAAGAGGTCAAACCTCTGTGTCTCCTTCATTTCTCCATCTGCAATCCCGGTATTTGAATCAAAATCATTGCAAAATCCAAAAACATTTGTGAAATTATTATATGAAATTTGGGGTCTGATATTAATAAAGTGTACCAAAGATCTCTTCTAAGAGCTTAAATTTTGAAAGAGATCACCAGAATGCTAGCTCAGATATAGACTCGGTGGCTATGCTCTCAAGGTGTAGTGGGCAGTTCCTACATCAAGTAGTCTGCCTGATAAACATGCTCATCTTTAGGCAATGTGAAAATAAAATGAACGGAATACTGTGAAGCAAGGAGTACAGGAAGGCTCAGCAGGGTCACATCATCACAAGGCAGAAAGGACACAGATTTTTTTTTACACTTTTTCTTTTCCTTTCCTTTATGGAAAAATTTGCTAAAGAACGTGAACTTCTAAGTGCTCCTTCAGGCAAAAGTACTGTTCATGCTTATATTTGAATTTGATATTAAATGCATCCCATACTTTCCTCTCCTAAATAATTGAATTTATAGGAAATTCATACCCACGTCCATACAAAATTATGGGTTAATCCTTTTTCCCCAAGTACTGACTGGCCAGACATCCAGAAGGAGAAGGAGGTAGAGGACGCAGGAGGTGGCAACTCTCTCTCCTCCCCAAGAAAGACAGGGCGTGCTGATATTATGGACTCTGCTACAACAGAAGCCTACATATTTTCGAAAAGGTATTTAGTGACTAAATGAGGCAAAATCTAAACATTTCTTCTGCCCTAATTATATGCATTTGTAAACAGATCCCCAAGAAACAAACAAGACTCTCCAGAGAGCAAATACCCACCTCATAGCACATTTTGTAATCTTCACTTGAAGTGAATTCAGTATTAATAGTTCTGACATTTATTGCTGACTTGAGAATCTGTGGGCAAGGAGACTACAAAAATAAACAAAATACATCTGACACTTCTCAAGGATGGGGGTTGTAAGAATCAACTGAGGAGTTTGTAGGAAGACATTATTGGCCTTGCTGTAGCTTTAATCACTATTTGCAATTATTATGCATAGTATAATTCTATGCATCTATGGCTTTTGCGATGCAACTCAGAATTCCTGTTCTGCTGCATTCAGCAGAGCTTCACCCTGCAACTTGCAAATGAATTGTGGGTGTTAGAGACAGAGTGAGAGTGTTCAAGGTTAAGAATTCCTGTGGTGTCACTTGTTTCCACTTGCTGCCTTGCATTCCTGCCATTTGACATTTGAAGAGCAGACTGGATAGCTGCTGGTCCAAGGAGGATGAGAAACTCATGGAGCAGACCCAACCCCCACCACAGCTTGTAGCCTGCAACCCAAAGTCTAGCCTCCCCCAGTCAAAGTGCACCAAACCCACAGACCTGTGAGCAAGTCTGGGGGATGCTCAAAATGCAATGCTCTTGCAGAAATAGCTGAGCAATACACTCCACACCCCTACCCCCACATAAGACATACACAGTCCTTCACCCTCAGAGGCTGAGTCCATAGAATGTGATTGGAATTAATTTATGATCTATCTAAAAGTGTCTAGAAGCATCTTCTCAAATTTATGCAGCAGTGGGTAGCCCCTAACTACTTCACTTCTACAGCACAAACCTGCAGATTGGTACAGAAATTTACTGTATGATTGTCTATTTATAATTTCCACTTTGTGCCAGTATATAAATTCTATTCATCTCTCCATTACTAGCTCATCATGAGATTACATGATCATTTAACACATCAATTCTTCAAAGGGGACAATTTCAATTACATGGAAGCCTCCCAACATTGTCATTAAGAAGGAAGCATAGTAGGCGGCAAAATCCCAGGCTAGATGTTCTCACAGAAGAACTAATGATTACCTCCAAAGTCCACATTTCCTTAATTATAGCATCACGTTCAGTAAAGTTAAAGCTTTGTCAGCCGTCTGCTAGAATCTCTGAGCTTGAAAGGTTTATGCATTGATGGGGGGGAAGGGAATTTGTATCATTCAAAATTGATATGTTGTACAAGGGAAGGTTACCATCAAAAGGAAACGAAATAGATTTGCACTACAGTCTTCCTTTTTAAAATAACAAATTCTCCCAAAAGAGAGAAAATAAATAGAAGAGCAAATCATGTCTGTCATTACATTTTTCTAATTCTGCACTCTTGTGATAGCCAAAAAGAATTCACTCTGTAGAGTGTACACTCAAACATGAAACAGCTTGATTGCTAGTCCTGACAAATGCATAAGTTAATGACAATTCTGTACCAAGAAAAGATCAAGTTCAAAGATGTTTCAAAACAATGTCTAATTTTTTTGCAGGGCCCAGATAAGATATCAAAAATAATTTCAGCTAGTGTTTCTTGGGCTGGATGTGATAAGCTATGACCTAATGAAAGAAATACTATGGTTTTTCTGTGATTATTTCCCCTCTGAAGGATAAATAAATCTAATCTAGACCTTTTACAAGATACACTATTAAGTTGGGCTCAATACTGTTCTATAAACTGGGAGGGTTGGCAAGTGGGGTTGGGAGGGGGAGAATGATAGGGACCAAGAAATTATCCAAAGTCTTTTCCCATCAATACCAGATGACCCTGTCACTGAACTGACTGAATTTTCTTTCCATATTTGGGAAGGAGAGATATATTTTCCAGGGAAAGCATTCTGGGTAAAATATTATTAGACAGCATAGCTCAGTGGAGAAGAATGTCAGCCTGGGGCTGAGGAATCTTGCTTCCTGTCCTAGCTTCACCAATAATTTTCTCTGTAGCTTTGGAAATGCCTGAGACCTTCTGGGTTGCCATTTTATCACCTGTAAAATGGATAAACCCTAAACTACCTCCACTAGTGAGTGTAGATAATTAACATTAAAAAAGTATAGACAATGCTATGCAAATGATATTATACTAGCTAAGTGACGCTCACCAAAAGAAAAATGTGTCCTCCTCCCTATTTGTATTTATTATTTGATCAGATATAATTATTAATAAGGTGGTAGGTAATACTGGCCAAAAGGCAAATGAATCACTCTAAATGGTTCTGGCTAACTTTTATCAGAATCGCTTTTTCAGGAACAGACATCCAACGAATTTTACAATCTGTCTGAGTTTACCTTTCTGGAGACTTTATCCCGCGCTGTCCACCATCTTTCTAGTCACAACCAGCCTGCTCATACCACAACTATACATTTTCCATTTTGGTTCATGCTCATTTCTCTACGTAGAACCCTTCTACATTACAAGCCCAGACAGAGGTCTCTGGTGGGGACCCTCCCCCCAACCCTGGTGCACACAGACTCCTTGAATGTGCTTCCTATGTCTAAATTCCACCCTTCCCAAATTCTTGCCCACCTTCTCTGTCAGTATGCTCTCTCAGCTTTCCTCATGGTGTCAACTACTCTCCCTCAGGACACACCAAACTAGCCCCCCACCTTGCCACTCAATGCAGACCAGCCCATTCCAGGACCTCTATACCTGACTGCCTTTGGCTTCAGCTGGTACCAGTAGAGGCTTCTTCAGAGTCAATCTGGAAGGAAGAGTGGTTCTCCTTGAGGGAAAGGGTGATTAATTCCCTTTACCTCTTCCCACCAGCTGGGGAGGGAGGGGTATCCTCCTGAGGAACCCCGAGGCAAACACAGCTGGTCTCCACTATAAGTCATTGTCTTTTGGAAGTCACCTGGACAGGTGTCTCTGAAGACCATGTTCTCTACCCACACTCAACCTAGGAAGCAACTGCTCTTAGGAGCCCAACTTAATCCAACACCCAAATAACTGCCCCCGGCCATATTATTCTGAAAGCCCACTTGCTGCTGCCCTGGGTCAGTTTTTCTATAACAGAAATTCATATTAAATCCTGAAGACAACTATGATGTTGACTGGTGCAGAGTTCACCCTGTCTCTCTGATCACCAAGTTTCTGCCCTGGTAGAGGGGATGGAAGCTTCGGTTCATTCCACCAGCGAAGAATAATTTTAAGTGTGAGTATGTGTGTTTCATAAGAAAGCACATAACTAAAATCACTTGCATTTATAAACAAAGTCCCCCCCCCAAAGACCTAAAGTGGAAAAAAACCCTGAATTTTCACAAGTGCACTTACTTGATGAATTGTGAGTCCCAATAGGTTCAGTGAGGGTGTGAGTGTCTCAGGAGAGTCTGGCTAATGTGATTCACCTTATCTGACTCTTTCCCATTGAATTAATGGAGGATTTAATTTAGATTTTGAAAAACATAATTGAAATATTCTTATGCACAGAATGATCCAATAAAAACACTCATTGCTACATCACACAAGTCTGAGACAGGCAAATCTAAAACCTTTCTATGGTCCCGTGCACATTTTTATAAAAACAAAGCAGACAAAAAGAGCATTTCTGTATCTTTCTCATAGAATGGAAACAGATGGTTTATACACAGGCATTTTATAAGTACTACATTCTTCACAGATACACAAATTTAGGCTCACTGGTGAGTGGTTGATTATCCTGTTAATATCGCTGTTATAGGGGCGCCTGAGTGGCACAGCGGTTTAGCGTCTGCCTTCGGCTCAGGGCGTGATCCCGGCATTATGGGATCGAGCCCCACATCAGGCTACTCTGCTATGAGCCTGCTTCTTTCTCTCCCACTCCCCCTGCTTGTGTTCCCTCTCTCGCTGGCTGTCTCTATCTCTGTCAAATAAATAAATAAAATCTTTAAAAAAAAATATCGCTGTTATATTAATTTTTTTCTAACTTTAATTTTGTCTTTTTCCCTATTTCAAAAATTGAATCTTTGGAATTGCAAAATGCCTAAATCTGTTAAGTCAACAAATAAGTGTCCTGGATTTTCAGAAGTTTTTAATGCAAAAGGACAGAATGAATCTGAGATAAAACCCTCCAACCCAGGCTTTACTGTTAACAACTTTTCCACTGACCCAGCGTGTGACCCAGGGCACATCACTTACCCTTTTGGTACCGTGTTTCTTCATCTGGAAAATGAAGGTACCATAATAAGGGCTCGCTGCCTCACAGGGCTGCGAGAAGTCATGATTAATTCATTTTCCACACTCAAAACCAGAATCATACAGCACAATAAAATATAAGCAATGAAGACACAGGTGTTTTAGGATTCTTAAGTTAATGAGCTAAAGTATTACTTAGCTTTCAAATGCAATGGCAGACATATTTCAAAACTTGAGAATTATCAACCCTTAAAGTGGAAAGATTCTCTTTGGAATTTCACGTATATGACCATCTCATGCACCGACTGCCTGAGCTCAGAAAAGACACTAACCCTGCCAATCTTTCATTTTCCCTGTCCTCAAAATGATGTGTTGGATTTGCTGTTGCTGTGTTCCCTGCCATGCCGGAAGTTCAAGGATTTCTATCATTGTGAAGCATCTAGTCCTTTCTTCCGTACACATCCATAGAAATTGCTTCATTTTACCTTACAGCTTACTTTTTGGTGGTCAGATTTCTAATGGCACACGAGAATTATTTCTATATACAGTAAGTTATGATCCTTTTTGAAGAATATGTTTATTTTTTATCATAAATTCCACAAGAAAATTATATGGAAATAAATTTAAAGAGATAATAGCCTATTATCTTACATCTCTTGTGAAAACAGTTTCCCCCACTGTTTTATGTATTATTTTTACTATTAATATTTTAATAAGAACAGGTTTATGCTATATATTTATTGCAAAATTGTCTTTGTTTTTATGGTCAGCAAGTATAGATCTATCTCATTCTTTCTTAGCAAGTGTATTAGATCCCTCTGTGAGCCTGGACATTCTTTTGATAATATTTGGGGGGTCTGCTTTTCCCTAATCAAAAATCTCCTGCTCAGAATACCCCATACACATATCTTTGTATAAGTAAATGACTATTGCAGAATAATTAACCCAAAATGGGAGCTTGCAATCATAATTTAGGATGTGTTTTGGTTTATTAATAAACCACCATGTCAGTATCCACCCTTGTGTCAAATATGGCACAACTCACTGTCCTGTAAGGCAAATGAGGGGTTATACAGAATGTAAGTTATTATATATGATAAAACTTCATTAGCCATTTGCCTCAAAATGATTATATCTTTTTTAAAATGTCTCCCTCCTTTGTTTGCTATAAATATTCATTGAGATACATAAAATATACTAAGCAGCATTTTGTCTGCATCCCATCAAGCAAATTCATTGAGGCGTGAGGGCCATATAAGCAGTGGAGCGGAAGACCATGCTATTACATGGATAAATGCTCCAGAGTTACTGAAGCAAGACAAAAACAATCACGGGAACATGGATTTCAAAATATGCTGAAGCAACCATATTTGGGGGGTTAGGGGAAAGGCAGGGGATTGCGCATAAATAGGAAAAACACAGATGCCATGATATTCCACAAAACTGAGTGTGTTTAGTCTGACTCAGATAAATTGTTACTGTTATGCTATCTGCCTCTCAGATATTTTAAATTCATCAAGAAGCCATGGTCAGTTAACAGATGTATATAATGGAACGTTTTATAGGATGATTTTCTTTTAATCACCCAAAGGTCTAATAGGGTGGTTGGCCTGCTTCCCTAATAAAATTTAAATAGCTTTGCCTCGGGTCAAAGTGAAGTCGGCCATCCTATGAGGAGTTCATCTGTGACATCCGTAATAGCTGCCCAGTCTCAAGAGACTATTTGAGATTACTGCTTCTGTCAGAAAGTAAATAAATAATCACACACACACACACACACACACACACACACACACATACACACACATACGCACGCACGCACGCACACAGGGAGGGAGGGGGAGAGCAGCCGTTTCCTGACCAAACAAATTTCAGTCTGTAGTCTGTGTCTTTGCCTTATTAATCCTGAAAGAGCAACCCAAGCTGCTTCTGTGTCCTGCTGGCTTGGTGTGTCCCACGACTCCTGCCTCACCCAGGGCAGACGACAGAGTTTGCCCATGGAAGAGATCACAGCCAGACTCCAGCAGCTCCAAGACTGTCTGCAGGCTCCCTCCTTACCCCTTGGCCTGTGGGCCTTGAATCTCTAGTGTGGTCTTGTCTGTCCTATGTCCTACCTCTCTGCTTCCATGCCTCTGTTGTATTTTATGCTTGGTTTTTAGGGTCAGCGTCAGCCTTGAATTCTCATGAATTAATCCCTCAGGCTCATTCTCCAATGCTGAGCCCAGGTCCTGGGGCCCAAGTCCCCTATCTGGGAGAAGATTGAAACTGCAAACTTGTTAAGTCTTTAATTGGCCATTCACACGTGGCACCAGGGCACATACACACACACACAAGTTAATAAATGTACCTAAACACGTGCGTGTGCGCCTGCCGAGTTACTCTGACCAGTAAAGCTCAAAAGACTTCCCCAGACTTTGGTTTCTCTCCCTCTGTCTTAGATCTATGTTCTCTCTGTGGGTACCTTACTATGCTCATGGTGATAAGGTGAATGGCTGTGGCAGCTCCAGTCCTTCAAGCTCAAGGCCAGCAGGAAAATGTTTCTGACTCTGTCCCTGTGTTCTCAGGAACACATTTGATTATATTTTACTGGTTTCCAATCTGTCTCAAGACATTCCCTGAACTAACAATGGCGGCCAGAAAATTTTAAACACGGATGCCTCCCAAATTCACGGGCACTGAAGCACAGAGATTGAGGATTGGAGAAAATCTCCTCCAGGGAAACTAGATTTATTGCTGGAAGAGAATGAATACGAGGCTGAATGATCAAGGACTTACACATGAAGATCACCAAATCAGTTGCTTCATATTTTTATGCCAATTGTCTAAATTAAGAAGCAGTTCTATCAAGACCATCTAACAACTTGCAGAGTCAGATAGTATGAAGCCTTAGCAATCATCTAGCTCCTGGCTATTCAGAATGTGCTCCACAGACCAGCAACATCACCAGCAAGCTTGTTACAATTGCAGAATCTCAGGCCCCCTGGACCTACTGCATCGGGATCTGCCTTTTAACAAGACCTCCAGTGTGTAAGGTTGAAAATTAATGGTCCAAACTTAACTCTCAATTTACAGATATGGAAACTGGGACAAGGGAAATGAAGAGCCTTGCCCAAAGTCATACAACGAGTAAGTATAGAACCAGAATGCGAAACAGAATCCGGGTCTCTGGTCAGGTGTGGGAGGATTTCAGGTTAATACCACTTTGCATGGTGAACCTTTCAAACGATCATAATTATATTTTTAACTATTTTTGATATAAAAAATCAGGATATAAGTCACTAAAGCATAACGCTTCAGAAGTACAACTCTGTAATCAAAGAGGCCTTGACCCGAATCTCAGCTCTAGCATTTTCTACCTCATAAACCTGGGAAAGTTATTTGACTGCTATAAAATGCAGTTTCCTCAGGGCACCTGAGGGGCTCTGTTGATTAAGCATCTGCCCTCAGCTTGGGTCATGATCCCAGGGTCCTGGGATCAAGCCCCAAGTCAGGCTCCTTGCTCAGGGGAGAGCCTGATTCTCCCTCTGCCCCTCCCCCTGCTCATGCTTTCCCTCTTTCTGTCTCTATCAAATAAATAAATAAAATCTTTAAAAATAAGTAAATGCAGTTTCCTCATCTATCAACCTTATAGAATTATAGGAATTGAAAGAGATGGGGCACCTATGCATATTACATAGGTTTAAAACTTAATATGTTGAATACATAGAGCTCAAAAATATTATTGTCATTATTTTTCATAGATTAACTTTTTTATCCATTTATTCTTTGTGTTTATGTCTTTTCAGACATCAGCAATACAAAGTTGGATAAAAATGAGTGCCTGCCGGGGTGCCTGGATGGCACAGTTGGTTAAGCATCTGACTCTTGGTTTCAGCTCAGGTCGTGATCTCAGGGTCTTGAGATCAAGCCCCACGTCGGGCTCCGTGTTCAGCATGGAATCTGCTTCAGATTCTCTCTCTCTCTCCCTCTCCCTCTACCCCTCCCACTCATGCTCTCATTTCTCTCACAAATAAATAAATAAATCTTTAAAAAACAAAAATAAGAGCCTGCCATTGGAGAGATTATATTCCATCTGAATAGATAGAATAGCGACAAATTGAACTGTGGCAAACGCAAAACCATCAGGATGAACAAAGTGCCACAGAGAAGCTGCAATTAATTTTGCCCACAAAAGGAGAGTAAGTGTCCTCAGAAAAAATTGCATAGCCTTTATCTCGATGGGGGTTTGAGAGTTCATCAAGGTATTCAATTAAATTTAGTTTTTGAGGAATTAACATGCGCTTGGTATTGATGGTTGAGGGCATTAAACTATAAATAAGCTAGCAGCCCAGCAGAATTATAGAATCAGGAAATACAGAGCAGAAAGGGACATAGGCTTGAGGCTGGGATGCTTACCCAGTACTTCCCCCACTCCCTTGCTGTTGAGTGCATCCACCTAACTAGTTGTAAGCCATGAATGGGGCAGAAGTGATGCGAACATTTCAGAAGAGAGCGTAGAAAAGAAAGCCCAAGGGCACATATTCCCCTGGTGCAGGTACAAGACGGTAGAACTTCTGAGATAGTGTGGAGCAGGTGAGACACATTGTATGAGTGGGGAATACCTTTTGGTGGTGGTAAATCACTCAGACTTGGGAGTTGCTTGTTACCGAATGAACCATAACCCCAAACATCCTGACACGCAGGATGATAATGTTCATCGAGAGTGACTCCTCATTTTAAAGTGGAAGACCCCATGGTGTCAGGAGTAGGAGAAAGGATTGGCCTCAGATAAAGTGGGAGGCGGGGGTTGTTGCTAAACCGGCCCAAATGTGTAACTAAGCTGCACTTTCTAATATTTTCCCTGCTCACGCGTCAGTAGTTTTTAGAATTTAATCTCAAGATCCTACTGAGGACGTACAGCCTCATTTGGCCAACAAAACCGCAACATGTCACTGGGTCATAGTGCATTCCAAGGTTACAAAAACAGTTACGAATTGCCTTAAGAAAAACAAATCCATCTGTGTGTCTTTGCGTGCTACTTCAAAGCCACTCGACCATCTGAAATCAAATTTCTCAGGATTAAATAGGCTACAAGTTTGAGACCTAGAGAATGTCACTTTTAACCTCTAGCAAATTTTCACAGCCAAGTGGTAAACTCTTCCCAAACGACATTTCTAACGGGAGGCCGACAGACTTCTGACTAAAGCAGTTCCAATGTGCCACTATAATAACCTACTTCTTTTGATTGCATTTATTTTTAATGATTATTTTCCCTGCATGCCAATCCAACCTGTGCTGCCAACCCAGAATGATGGGGAGGGGAGGAAGCGGAAGACTAGGCACGTTGTCTTGGGCTGCACTGCCACCTAGAGGTTATGCTGAAGAACTGACGCATTGCTATTCAGAAAGACCCGTGGCCGCTGTTAAAAGGCGACCTTTCTCTACTGCACCCTGCTGGCCCAAGGAACTGAAATGATTCCCTCAATTCACTGAAACAAAATACATTATGAAAAAAAAGCATGACCCTGTGTGTTTTCGGTGAAAAAGTATTGGTCTTAAAAAGGGAGCCCCTTTAAGTCTTAGTTGCAACCGGCACTTGGGAAATGCTTTTCTCTCAACAGTTATTTTCAGCACAATGGTTACATTTGATTTGCAACTTGAACTGAATTGACAGAAAATCATTGGGAAGTGGATTGTTACGAAAGTCTGAATAGGTCCATCTGGTCAGAACTACAATTCAATTGCAAAAATAAAATGTATTCAGAACTTACTCAGGCTTGACTCAGAAGCCAGGAGGTGTATTGTGGGGATAGAAAGAAGGACAAGGCCAATGACGACTTGGTGAAAGCCTAAGTTCTGCAAATGAGAGAATTTGAGGGGAATATTCTTAACTGTCACGATTATGAGGGCACATTCAAAATTCTTTTGTTGTTAATGGCAATGTCTTTGATTTCTCCTCAGGCAATGTCAACTTGTATACAATGCAAACCATTTTGAATACCCTC
>NC_048234.1:35568939-35592348 GCF_002007445.2 Ailuropoda melanoleuca
ATATAAAAAATCAGGATATAAGTCACTAAAGCATAACGCTTCAGAAGTACAACTCTGTAATCAAAGAGGCCTTGACCCGAATCTCAGCTCTAGCATTTTCTACCTCATAAACCTGGGAAAGTTATTTGACTGCTATAAAATGCAGTTTCCTCAGGGCACCTGAGGGGCTCTGTTGATTAAGCATCTGCCCTCAGCTTGGGTCATGATCCCAGGGTCCTGGGATCAAGCCCCAAGTCAGGCTCCTTGCTCAGGGGAGAGCCTGATTCTCCCTCTGCCCCTCCCCCTGCTCATGCTTTCCCTCTTTCTGTCTCTATCAAATAAATAAATAAAATCTTTAAAAATAAGTAAATGCAGTTTCCTCATCTATCAACCTTATAGAATTATAGGAATTGAAAGAGATGGGGCACCTATGCATATTACATAGGTTTAAAACTTAATATGTTGAATACATAGAGCTCAAAAATATTATTGTCATTATTTTTCATAGATTAACTTTTTTATCCATTTATTCTTTGTGTTTATGTCTTTTCAGACATCAGCAATACAAAGTTGGATAAAAATGAGTGCCTGCCGGGGTGCCTGGATGGCACAGTTGGTTAAGCATCTGACTCTTGGTTTCAGCTCAGGTCGTGATCTCAGGGTCTTGAGATCAAGCCCCACGTCGGGCTCCGTGTTCAGCATGGAATCTGCTTCAGATTCTCTCTCTCTCTCCCTCTCCCTCTACCCCTCCCACTCGTGCTCTCATTTCTCTCACAAATAAATAAATAAATCTTTAAAAAACAAAAATAAGAGCCTGCCATTGGAGAGATTATATTCCATCTGAATAGATAGAATAGCGACAAATTGAACTGTGGCAAACGCAAAACCATCAGGATGAACAAAGTGCCACAGAGAAGCTGCAATTAATTTTGCCCACAAAAGGAGAGTAAGTGTCCTCAGAAAAAATTGCATAGCCTTTATCTCGATGGGGGTTTGAGAGTTCATCAAGGTATTCAATTAAATTTAGTTTTTGAGGAATTAACATGCGCTTGGTATTGATGGTTGAGGGCATTAAACTATAAATAAGCTAGCAGCCCAGCAGAATTATAGAATCAGGAAATACAGAGCAGAAAGGGACATAGGCTTGAGGCTGGGATGCTTACCCAGTACTTCCCCCACTCCCTTGCTGTTGAGTGCATCCATCTAACTAGTTGTAAGCCATGAATGGGGCAGAAGTGATGCGAACATTTCAGAAGAGAGCGTAGAAAAGAAAGCCCAAGGGCACATATTCCCCTGGTGCAGGTACAAGACGGTAGAACTTCTGAGATAGTGTGGAGCAGGTGAGACACATTGTATGAGTGGGGAATACCTTTTGGTGGTGGTAAATCACTCAGACTTGGGAGTTGCTTGTTACCGAATGAACCATAACCCCAAACATCCTGACACGCAGGATGATAATGTTCATCGAGAGTGACTCCTCATTTTAAAGTGGAAGACCCCATGGTGTCAGGAGTAGGAGAAAGGATTGGCCTCAGATAAAGTGGGAGGCGGGGGTTGTTGCTAAACCGGCCCAAATGTGTAACTAAGCTGCACTTTCTAATATTTTCCCTGCTCACGCGTCAGTAGTTTTTAGAATTTAATCTCAAGATCCTACTGAGGACGTACAGCCTCATTTGGCCAACAAAACCGCAACATGTCACTGGGTCATAGTGCATTCCAAGGTTACAAAAACAGTTACGAATTGCCTTAAGAAAAACAAATCCATCTGTGTGTCTTTGCGTGCTACTTCAAAGCCACTCGACCATCTGAAATCAAATTTCTCAGGATTAAATAGGCTACAAGTTTGAGACCTAGAGAATGTCACTTTTAACCTCTAGCAAATTTTCACAGCCAAGTGGTAAACTCTTCCCAAACGACATTTCTAACGGGAGGCCGACAGACTTCTGACTAAAGCAGTTCCAATGTGCCACTATAATAACCTACTTCTTTTGATTGCATTTATTTTTAATGATTATTTTCCCTGCATGCCAATCCAACCTGTGCTGCCAACCCAGAATGATGGGGAGGGGAGGAAGCGGAAGACTAGGCACGTTGTCTTGGGCTGCACTGCCACCTAGAGGTTATGCTGAAGAACTGACGCATTGCTATTCAGAAAGACCCGTGGCCGCTGTTAAAAGGCGACCTTTCTCTACTGCACCCTGCTGGCCCAAGGAACTGAAATGATTCCCTCAATTCACTGAAACAAAATACATTATGAAAAAAAAGCATGACCCTGTGTGTTTTCGGTGAAAAAGTATTGGTCTTAAAAAGGGAGCCCCTTTAAGTCTTAGTTGCAACCGGCACTTGGGAAATGCTTTTCTCTCAACAGTTATTTTCAGCACAATGGTTACATTTGATTTGCAACTTGAACTGAATTGACAGAAAATCATTGGGAAGTGGATTGTTACGAAAGTCTGAATAGGTCCATCTGGTCAGAACTACAATTCAATTGCAAAAATAAAATGTATTCAGAACTTACTCAGGCTTGACTCAGAAGCCAGGAGGTGTATTGTGGGGATAGAAAGAAGGACAAGGCCAATGACGACTTGGTGAAAGCCTAAGTTCTGCAAATGAGAGAATTTGAGGGGAATATTCTTAACTGTCACGATTATGAGGGCACATTCAAAATTCTTTTGTTGTTAATGGCAATGTCTTTGATTTCTCCTCAGGCAATGTCAACTTGTATACAATGCAAACCATTTTGAATACCCTCGTAGGACCTGTATTTCCTGAGGAAGTTATTTTCAACCGATTAATACAAGGAACACACAGGTTCAGGGAAAAGATCATTTAGGCAGGTTTTGGGAAAGATAATGGTTTAGTCAACATTATCAATAATACTTTTTTTAAGATTTTATTTATTTGAGAGAGTGGGAGGAGGAGCAGAGGGACAGGGAGAAGCAGACTCCCCACTGAGCAGGGAGCCCGACATGGTGCTTGATCCCAGAACCCCAAGATCATGAGTGGAGCCAAAGTTAGATGCTTAACTGACAGAGCCACCCAGGCGCCCCTCAATGATATTTTTAATACGAAAGGGGCAGAAATCTGAGAGGAATCATTCAAGAGCTCAGGGATTTTCAGCTGCAATCTCTTTGTGACATTTTAAGCCAATAACGATGGGCTCCTCTTCAAATTTAAGGAGCACATCTATGTTCTCACTCTGGGGATGACACACCACATGGCTGCCGTCATTTGCATCATTTGCCTGAGATCAAAAAGTGATGTGGAAAGGACAACAGAGAAAAGGCACAATAGGAGGGAAAGTGTATTTCGCAGCACAAAAAGCTTATTACCGATGCAAGTACAAAATTCAAAACTAGGCGAATTAATAATTCCACTCATTGGGAGACATGGTCATTTTCAAAAGAGCACAGTTAAAATAACTATTTCCATTTTCGAGTACTTATTATGGTCCTTTACTATCTTAGTGTTTTACTCATTTAGTCCTCAAACAAGCCTACAGGGCAGATACTCTCATACCCCCATTTTACAGATGAAGACAGTGGTCCCGAGAAGTTAAGCAAACTTATAGGGAGAGCCTGAAACAAAACCCAGGTAGTCAGTCTGTCTTCAGAGTCTGTACTCTCTTAAACACTATACTATTAAACTACCTCATTAAAGAACACTTTCTATAGAGCAGGCAACTCAAAAAACCTGCGCTTTTTTCTGTGGGGTTGTTCAAGATGGTTCCTCCACTTAATGAAAGCCATTGCCTTCCTGAGGACCATTCCAGCAGCCACTCTGTAGCCTTCCTTTACTGCTTGGATGACCATTCAGGTCAGAACACCTCTGATAACAGGAGCTATAAGCCCCATCCGTGTTCTGGGACCTAATGGCTTTTTCCCCTGGATCCTTCTCTGGAGCGGAGCCAGCCCATTCTTCAGCCACCCCACCAGGAATTTCCTTTTCCTGCCCCGTGTTCACGTGTGCCTTCCCCTCTCAGGCCTTGGGCGAAGGTGACTTTTCTGAGGTCAATTAGTATACCTTGTCTGAGGGAGATGTTCAATAAATATTTGAATAGGATCAATGAAGGTATTTCCGAAGCTTAATCAAGCCAGAGGCATTTTCAATATTGATGGAGTTCCTGGCAGCACTTCTAACCTCACCCAAGATCCCTGGTGGCTGAAGATGGAAAGTGGTCAATTGCCTACAGGCATTCATTGTTCTCCCTAAGATGTCCTCTGGGAGAATTGGAACACTAAAAAGCTTCAATAATGAGGATTTTACTGGTTCCAAAAAAATTTTTTTTTCAGCCAAGGGAAATAAGGCTCATCTGCAAATGTCATTAAACTAAATGTCTCTTTGTTGTACCTTTTAGATCCTTTCTGGTGAGGGTGAAAGGGAGGTCATTTAATTGTAATTCCCAGAAGCTGCCACTCTGCATACGACATGTTCAGCTGCTTTAATTATTAAATCTTATGCTATCAGGACATAACAAAATCTAAATTATCCATGGGGTTGGGGAAAAGGAAAGTAGAAGGCTATGAAATCTTTCCCTGGCACACCCCTAATATTATCTATCAGGTTCAGAAGTATTAAATAAACAAAAGAATGAACAAAGAACCCACAAATCAACCAATGAAGAAACAAGTGAATGAAGGAACCACATATTCTGGGCCAACCAAAGGTAAAATGTTGTTAGAGGCAGCCACATTACTACATCCAGACAATGGACAACCATGGAGACCATTCCCTTCTCATACCTAGGCAGTGTCTGCAGCCAGGTGCATGCTGTCTAATGACCTGGCTGGCCTGGGCAGGAGCTGGCGAGCTCCAGCAAGCTGAGCTCCAGAGAGCCCGAGAACATTCATGGCACCATGCCCAAGAGAGGTGCCAGAGATAGAAGCCAGAGGAGTCTGTCTAAAGGGGTTGTCAGGACAAAGGAGGCTGGTGGTGGATATTGGGAGTCAAGAGAGAGCCAGGGTGAGGATCCAAAAGGCCAGCAAGCCAGAGAGGATGAGCCAAGCAGATTGGAATAGATGGGCAGAAGGGCCGTTTTTGCCAGCACCAAGACCACTGGTATTTTGTTTAGCTGGGTTTTCTTTTTGCTTTGTGATTATTTTTTTAAATGGGTAATTCATGCACATGAAGCAAACCCCGAAATGCTCCAAAGGGTATACTGAGGGGTAAGCTCCTTCTCACCCTTGTCTCCTAGCTCCCCAATTTTCTTCCCGTGATTTTCTTCTGGATCTTTCTACAGGTAGCCTGTACCTATAGAAGCATATATGTATCTATAACCTTTATATCACAAACCATATCATATTATACGTATCAGTCTATATCTTTCTCTTTCACTTAACAATATCTTAGAAATGGTTCCATAGTAGTATATGCAGAGCTGGGTCATTCTTCTTGAAGGCTACATAATATTCCATTGTACAGGCACACCATAATTTATTTAACCCATTTTATAACTGTATATTTAGTTCCCATTCCAAACTTCGCTATAGCAGATAACGTCACCATTATACACATTTTGCATGTGTGTGAATATATCTGTAAAACAGAAACTTCCAGGTGAAAGAAGATGTGTATTCAGGTCCTTGAGAGCCAATGATCTCCATACCACATTTTCCCCTTGGATCCTGGCTAGAAGTATTTCAGAGAGAATTTTCCTACCCTCTTCTGTTTGATTTATTCAGTTCTAATTCATCTTGACCAAGGACCCCAAAATAAACCAAAACACAACCCTTCATATTACCATTGTTCTTATAATTATAAAATTTTTGCTTTCAGTTCTCTGAAGCCAATCTAAATTATTGTCTGATTCTAAAGACTTACATTTCTTCTCCTCACAGTTTTGCCTATGATCAATCCCTTGCATTGAAAGTTTAACACAAAGATGTCACCATAGGTGTCACCTGGCCTTGATTGCCTGTTCTGAAAAGTGGATATACCTGTGGGTGGGATGGGCAATCACTAAGGTTCCTAAATTGACTGCTAGACTGTGAGGTCCTAGAGGTTAATAAATTGTATCACATTGACCTGATTCTTTCTCTCCTCCCCACCACACACCCTACTCAATGCTACTGGTTATAGCAGGAATTCTGGAAATGTTTGGTGACTGTATTATTTTCCTTGGGCAACTGTAATAAATTGCCACAAACTAGGTGGCTTAAGACAACATAAATTTATTCTCTCACAATTCTGGAGGCCAGAAGTCCAAAATCAAGGTGTTGGTAGGATCATGTTGTCTCTAAAGGTTCTAGGGGAGAAATTGTCCTATACCTTCGTCTTAGCTTCTGGTGTTGCTGGAAATCATTGGTGTTTCTTGGCTTGTGGATACGTCTCTCTAATCTCAGACTCCATCATTATGTGAAGTTCTTCCTTTGTGTCTGTCTTCTCTCCTTATAAGGACACCAGACACATTGGATTAGGGACCACCCTCGCAAGTATGACCTCATATGCATCTGAGTACATCTGCAAAGACCCTATTTCCAAGTAAGGTCATATTCACTGGTACCAAAGTTTAGGATTTCAACATTTATTTTAGTGGGATAAAATTCAACCCACAACAATGACTTAATGGGGAAAAAATAAGTAACTAAGTACATACTTCACTGAAAGAAGAGAAGGAAGGAAATTAAAAAAGGAAGGAAGGAGGGAAGGAAAAAAGAAAGGAAAAAACTGGATATTTCATAAGCCTTGACATATCATATCAGTGGGAAAAAAGCCACATCGAGTAGGTTTTTTGAATTTACGTTCTAATCAGTTACTATGTGATTTATATTCCTTCATATAACTGGTTCGCATGCACAGTTCTTTCCCCCTAAGACCAGTAGTTAATTTCCTAATCTTTGCATTACATGGCTTTCTTTTTTAAAAAAAAATTACCTGATGGGGCGCCTGGGTGGCACAGCGGTTAAGCCTCTGCCTTCTGCTCAGGGCGTGATCCCAGCGTTATGGGATCGAGCCCCACATCAGGCTCCTCAGCTATGACCCTGCTTCTTCCTCTCCCACTCCCCCTGCTTGTGTTCCCTCTCTCGCTGGCTGTCTCTATCTCTGTCAGATAAATAAATAAAATCTTAAAAAAAAAATTACCTGATGGCGAGTACTTTGCATTAAATACCCAGAGTGTGGGTATTTACTGCCCACCTGCTAGTACTCCTTGACCTTTGTCCCACATTTTTCCTTAAGCTCTTCTTTCTAGTGTATCTCTTAGGCAGATGGAAAGTGAAGCTGCCCCTGGAGCCCTGGCGACTGACGCAACAGACCCTCTAGGCGGTCCAGACCACCCAGACCAGTTTGAGCTTAACCCCTGACTTGAGCCTGCACAGATGGACCATGGAGTGACCTCTAGAATGACCAACAACTACCTTTACCTCACTGTAATACTAAAATCTCTGCCCTGGGAAGAACACCAGCCTCATTTACATAACATACTACGTGTGTATAGGAATGTTTCCTTAAGGTGGGTGCACGACCTTATGCCTGCCTCTACATACAATGGCAAGGCTTCTCTATATAAATATTCATCATAACCCTAAATAAAAGGAACCCACCCACCCTTGCTCAGTTAGTCACAGCTTTGGAAGTCATTCCCTGTGATCTCCTTATTTGCTGCAAATAGTTTTCTTTGTGCAACAATTCAACATGGTACAGTTTCTGACTCACCAAGGAGTGAAATCACATTGGTTTGGTTACAGAAGTGCTTAGCATGGATAATCTCTAAAATCCCTCTCAGCACTGGTATTAATTCTATCCTGGATGTCCACTCACTGGATTGGGTCCTCAGAGAGGACAGTGTTTCTTCTGCTCACTATCCAGTTGGGAAATCAAGAAACAGTTCTTAGGAGAACTTGAAGGCTTCCAATACTTAGGACTGAGGGAGAAAAACCCCATACAAACCAACCTCATTTGAAAACAAGGCCTGGCCTGCCACAGGGAAAAAGCCACTGGATTGGCTTCTTGAATTTGAATCAGAACAGCAGCCACAGTACAATGTTATCTGTTCCTTCTGGGCTCAGTGAGTCAAGGCAATAGAAAGAAAAGATGTTTCCTGTTCCTGTGCCTTTTTTTAAAGTGACATATTTTCTTCTCCAAGACCATTTAGACTCAATAAATTTGGGTGACCTTTGAGACTTACATTGTCTGAGATAGGGTGCTATCGTGGAAAGGCTCAAACAGACCTGGGTTGGAATCCCAACTCTGCCATTTAGCCCCTGAATCCATTTAGCTAAGTCACTCGCTTGGTTACACCCATTTCCTCATCTGCTAAAACAGGAGTTATTGCAAGGATAACATGAGAAAATCTGTAGAAAGCTTGTAGAACACAAAAAACACTTAGGAAATACAAGTCTTTCTATCTACAATAAGAAACATACATCCTCTTTGTGACTTGCCCAGATCTGAGCTGACCACCGGTCTGGTTGGCGCTCCATTGGTACAGTCTGGTAAATACCTCGCACCCCTTAGGATAGACCATGTGCATGAGGTCAGTTATACATGCTATGATGTATGTTTTTAGTAATTCCTCTTGTACTTGCTCAGTGTTCCCATTGAAATTCCATCAAGTCTACAATCTCAGGAGTTTTAAACTCCTCAAAGGGCCATATCTGTTTATAGCCATTTGAACAGCCTCTAAAATGGTAAGAGGACAAAGTACACATCAACCCAGTAGCTGACAGAGAAACCCGTGGGAATGCACATTCTCCCTTGCTACACAGCTGGAATTTCCAATGGTTCCATTTTTTCTAGTGAAGAGGGAACAGAAGGCAAGCTGAGGACAAAGCAGAAGCAGACACCCCACAACTCTGCCCCCACCCTCCACGGGATATATGTGACATTCCTCAGGCACTCCTGGTTGCCCTAAAGCTAGGGAAAGGAAAAACAAATAGTTAAATTTATAGAGATACAATCCCTGCAAGACCTATGTCTCCCTCATTTTACAAATGTCTTAGCAATTTACAAGAACAAAGCATTTCTATCAATGGTCCAGTTTCCAGAAGGGAATGTAGATACAATTAAATGTCCATATAACCTGCAGCACATTGACAGATACTTGAAGGGGCAGAAAGTAATGTTTCTCCAGGAAGTTCCCAACTGTCTTCATTTTAATGCCTTGCTAGAGGGAAAAACAACCTTAACTTGACAATGGCAAGGCCTCTGGTATCCTGTGAGTCCTCGTTAGCATATGAAAATCCTTTTGAAACCTCCCTTTTTCCTTACCTCCCCCAACCCCATAGTATATAATCAGCCACCTCTCACAACCCCGGTGCAGCAGCTCTTTCTGCCCACGGGTCCTGTCCCCGTGCTTTAATAAACCACCGTTTTGCACCAAAGACGTCTCGAGAATTCTTTCTTGGTTGTCGGCTGTGGACACCACCCCAGCAAACCTCACTTACATTCCAAAACCACATCATCCAGTACTGAGGCGATGGCCTCTTTTGTGATCTTTTCAACTAAATGACACATTTTTCAGGAAGAGGGACTATACCTTTTTTCTTTTTTCTTTCTGCCCAGACTCTCAAAGGGTACTCCCCCTAATCAGTGCTGTATAAATGTTTAATTGGCTAACTCTATGTCAAGTTGTGGCCATTTAGACAAACTTAACATTTGAAATGATAAATGTTCATTTTCTGTTTTCTGAGAGCATTTAGGAATTTTTCTTAAATCACCCACATACATCATATTTTTTAAAAAGTGAAAATTTTGGGTTATGTACTTATTTATTTACGTTTTCCAAATTAAAAGATTAAAAGGCAAACTATTCAAGAGTCAAGCATTCTCCTTTCTTATTTTAAGCCACCTGATACTTGCAAACTGTGAAAAGAAAAAGTATTGTGGATGTCACCATCAACAGAATAATGATGGCCTACCAAAGCACTGATCCACAAAACTTGTAAATATGTTACCTTATTGGCAAAAGGGTCTTTGTAGATGTGATTAATGATCTTGACATGGAGAGTGTCCTGGATTATTGAGGTCATTTCAATGTAACCACAGGGTTCTTACATGTGATGAGGGAACAGAAGGCAAGCCAAGGACAAAGCAGAAACTGACACCCCGCAAACCCCCACCACCACCATGGGTTGTATGTGACATTCCTCAGGCACTCCTGGCTGCCCTAAAGGACAAAGAAATAGTTAACCTATAGAGACCACAATCCTGCAAGACTTAAGTCTCCCTCAGTTTACAAATGTCTTAGCAGTTTACAAGAACAGAAGCATTTCTACCAATAACCTAGCTTCCAGAAGGGAATGTAGATACAATTAAATGTCCTTATAATCTGCAGCCTCCAGGAAGTTCCCAACTATCTTCATGTTAATGCCTTACTAGAGGGGTAAACAACATTAACTTGACAGTGGCAAGGCCTCTGGTATCTTGTGAGTCTTCTTTAACATATGAAAGTATTTTCGTAACCTCCCTTTTTCCTTACCTCCCCCAACCCCATGGTATATAACAGCCACCTCTCACAACCCCGGTGCAGCAGCTCTTTCTGCCCACGGGTCCTGTCCCCGTGCTTTAATAAACCACCGTTTTGCACCAAAGACGTCTCGAGAATTCTTTCTTGGTTGTNGACTCCACCCCACTGAACCTCACGTGTATTCCATGTCCTCATCATTTGGCGCCCAAAGTGGGCAAGGGAGGACAGTCAGAACCAGAGGAAAGAAAGGAAGCTGAAATGATGTCATTGCTGGAGGGGATGGGGGAATGATGTCATTCCATCAAGGAATTCAAGCAGCCTCTAGGAGCTGGAAAAGACAATGGATGGATTATCCCCTAGAGCCTCTAGAAGGAATGACATCCTAGTGACAGCTTGATTTTAGTCCATGAAACCTATTTTTATACTTCTGGCCTACAGAACTATAAGATAATAAATTAGTGTTCTTTTCAGTCATAAATTGGCGGTAATTTGTCAAGAATAGAAAAACAAGACATAATACACACGATAAACTATTTTGGAATTTGAGATCAAAATTTAGAGATGTCACATGTAAGCAATCTAGAAAGATTAATGGATTAATTGCATTTTACATTCTTTTTAATTTTTGAGCCTTAGCAGTAAATTATCTTATCCAAAGATCATGGGTAACACAGAATCAATAAGGAGGCTCAAGAGCCCAGTGTGGATCACAGATGATAAGCAGAAACCAAGGGAGGCTAGGACCTGGGGAGTACAGCCCAGGCCATGCCCCAGAGGGTCTGGGGTCCATTACTGTGGTGTGAGCAGTTTCTTAACCACCTTCAGGTCTCTGTCATTCCTTTAGAGCACAGTGCTGGGTAGGAAGGCAGTGATAAGCTAAGTCTAGCTTATATACCTATGCCCTGGGATTTAGGGGATGGGACAGGGAATATTTGTTCCTTTCAACTTCTCTCAGGATCCATGGGGTTTTGTTTCTCACTAACATTCACATGGTATGGGATTCCTAGTAAAGAAGGAGGGCGTTCAGATGCTGGTAAGAAAGGAAATGATACAGTCTACCACTGGTTCTGATCATCTGAATTACCCAGCACAGAATTAAGACATTTAAAATACTGTTGTGAAGACCCTTTTGTCTGTAGTTATAAAAAACATAAACAAGTAATTGAAAACTTGTTAATGAAATTCAAATATTTACATTAGAGAATGTTTTAAAATTGTGTTCCATATTACAGTAACCTTCCTCTTTTTTCTCCTTCCATCTTTTCCTCCTTCCTTCCTTTTTACCTCCTTCCCTCCCTTCTTCTGGGTATATCATTTGAAAATCTGATGAGTTGGTTTCTGGAAACAGGGTTTACCAAAGACTGGCAATCTGGGAGGATCTAGTGTGAGCTGGGTACTGGGTGTCTGCAGCAAATAGAGACAGGGAGAGTGTAAAACTCATGCTCGCTCTCTCTCTCTCTGTTTCTCTCCCTCTTCCTTCCTCCCCCACTTTTTTTCCCTTGCTCCCTCTGGTCTTCCACCATCTCCCAGGAGAGGTAAAAACAGAATATTCCTGTGGAGTGGAATAAGCAGCTAATCCAAGCAGCAGGGCATAAAGCAACAAGCAGGAACTTCATGAGCACAAGGCAAGGACAGAAGTACACAGATGAGGATTGAGGCCAGGTTGACCCTGCCATTCTGTCCTCATATAAAAAGATGATGTAATGGCACCCTGGGGTGACAGTTCTCTTAAGTCACACTGCTCCAATCTGGACCAGTATCCTCTACAACTGGTGACGTCTCTCAGCCTGAGATCTTCCCTCACTATCTGTCTCCCTGGGGATTGGACTTTCTACCATCCTGTGTGGACTGTCTTATCTCCTGTATTCAGTGTCACATACCCTTCCTTTGTTGGAGCAAGTTCTTCTCGAGCTTCTTTGAAAAGGTATATAATGTGTGAGAGATAAGGTTTTTGAGACCTTGAATATCTTTAAAATGTCATTATTACTGACCCTATTACTACTGACTCTGTATTATTTATTTTTTATACTTCTCCCATGTTTTTAATTACTAAGAGCTTACTTTTGTTCTTTAAATGTTATTTATTGACAGTACCTTGTTCTTGTTTCATGGCTGCAAATAGTTTTGTCTATCTCTCTATATTCATGATAGTTTGTTGTTTTTTTCTTTTCTCTGCATGGGCTCCATTTCCCCAAGTTGATACTTTTCTATCTTATTTTGTCTCCTTTTTCCATGCTAGAGACTTGCCACAAATATCTGGTGATTCTTGGATTGTTCAGGGGAGCTAAAATCCTGATGGCAAGTGTAGGGAGTGACTTGCCAACTTTGAAGTTTACTGTGGGGTGATGGGGGAGGGTTGGATTTGCTGGAAGGACATCTGATGTCAGTATCTTAAGGTCTTCCCTCTTGGCTGCTCATACTCCAGGGAAAAGTCTTCCAATCTTGGGAATATAAAGGTGTCAGTGTATGGAAAGCTGAGTGGGGAATATTGGCTTTTGGCACCAAGCCCCCAGAATGTGTATTGTCACTTAATTCCCGTTTTTTTTAATAGTACCAACACTCAACTGTGCCTGGCATCCCCCAATCTAGCAGCTATGTTTTACTCCAGAAAATACGTCTCCAGACTTTGGTATGGGTAGTAGTGGCATAGCATGGGAGAACAATACTCACAGATAGAACTGCTTCTTGAACTGCTTTCACCCCACCTTCCCTCCTACCACCAGTTACAGAGCTACCTGCTTCCCTAGTTCCTCAGCCTTTTGGGAAATTCATAATGTAAATCTAGATTATTCTCAGCTTTCTCCCACTGTTGGTTTAGGATTCAGCTTCCTTAGGTTAATTCAGTTCTCAGTTTTCCATCTACTTTGAAGCTTCACAATTTTGTTGTATTGTCTTCTGTCCTTGTGGGTCTAACTATCAAAAAGAAAATCCGTATGACTCTAGTTTTAATGGTACTTGGAGAGGAGAAAATTTATATGCTATCTCACCCCAGAAAACATTCAGCATTTCTGATTCTTAACTTGATCTTATCCTCAGTCTTATGTACCATGTGCCAAACTGTAGAGGTTTTGCTGTCAACTTGCTTTATTTTTGCTTTTATATTGAGGGTTTAAGGGCTTTATACCTTCCTTCCTTCCTAAGCCAGTATTCATGGCTATAAGAGGAATCATTAAATCAGGCCAGTTTCAGAACTGCAGTTTTGAGCCAGGAGGTGGGCTCCAACACATTCTTGCAAGGGTCACATTTTATCCTTAAAATTTAGCGCACTTGATGGTCGAGAATGGCTGGCCGCAGGCATCCCTTTTCTTCTGTGAGATTTATCTTGCTAGCATGTAAAACCGTATCCATGGTGTAAGCAGCATGTTTCCCTTGCCTGGAGCCTTGGAGAGTGTATCAGTCATAAGTAGTACATCAGGGGTGCAGGATAGACCAGGGCAACCAAGCCCCTTTTCCCATGCCAGGCTTCCAAGATGAAGCAAGCCTAAGCTGGAGCAGAGAGAAGACTAACACCACTAAGTCAAACTTGGAGTTTTGATTATTTTATGAGAATTCTCATCTGAATATATCTTCTTATCCAAGGCCAGAGGTTCCTACTTGGGGCCATGGACCCATTGCCACTAAGGGTAGAAAACCATATTTCTAACTTGGGATGAAAATTACATGTTTATTTTCACTAAACTCTAACAGAAATTTAGCCTTTCATTTCATATAAAATGTTGACAACAAAATGCAATACTATCATTGGTACCTATGACTGTGCCATCAACAAAACCATGTATATTCGTAATTTACTCTAGGTTGGTACACACATCTCTAAAGTTTGCTTTCCTGACTACATCATAAGTATGGTGCCTATTAGCTCTATCACCAGATCTTGTGCCTATAAAGAAGTACAAATATTATATTATCACAAAATTTTAAAAATATCTTGGGAATAGTCTTTCAATAGCATTGGTTTCCTTTATTAGAAACATTATTCTGAGGGGTTGCTGGGCTTCAAAGGAGTCTGTGACATAGGAAAGCTGAGACCCTGATCCAGAGGAATCAGAAAAGTCATGGGCCCACTGAAGTGTACTCCAGGGTGGAGAAAGTTGACTTCCACTCAGTCAAGTTTAAAGGGCTGCAGGAGGCAGAAATCCTCCAGCATGGCAGGTACACAAGTCAGCTGATCACTGCAAACACTGATGAAGTGCTATGATGGGCACTACAGGGAGACCTCATGGAGGAGAGGCTAGACGTCAGGGTCTGAGGAACTTGCTGGAGGAACCAAGAGACCCTGGGTGTCCAGGAATTGGTAGGCAAATGGACACGAGCAGACAGATGGTGCTCCAGGCAGAAAGCAGAGCCTGAGTAAAGGGTGGGGGTGAGAGGGTATGGCATGTCTGAGAACAGAGTTTCCTGAGCCCAAATGTAGACTTTGGGGTGGGGAAAGGGGAAGAGAAAGCAGAAAGTGGATCTTCTTTATTTGTTTACAAACTTGTTGTCAACCCCCACCAGAATGTAATCTGCTTGAGTCTACTTTATTCACTCTCCTTCCCCAATGTCTAGAATCATAGTGAGTGAACAGGTAGGAGCCAGATCACAGAGGGCCTTAAAGATCATGGAAAGTTTGGGGACTTCATCTAAGAGGGAAAACATCTGTTTCTGGAATGACTAATCAAGAAAAGAAAATAGTTGTGGTGAATTAAAGAACCCCCAAAATGACACTGGAACCCCTGATGGGATCTTCATTCAGCTCTTGAGTTCTGCCCTGCTGCACAACAATGGGAAGATGTGCCAGAAAACATGCAGGGAAAAATTTTCAGAAAGTCAAAATCCAAAGGTACAGTGAGAAACTACAAAAGTATGTCAAATGCTATGAAATGTGGCTCATGAACTGCCAGCCTGAGAGGTAACAAGTTAAAGGACCTTACAACTAAATCCCTGTTCTACCGAAATTTAAGAAATATAAATTCACAAATAAACTTGACATCCAGACGCAGAAAAAAATAAAGCAACTCAGGTAACTATTTCTAGAATTTTGCACTTGAAAATTCACCTTACCCTGCAGTTTTGAGTTGAGGCATTTTTGCCTGTTTTCCATTTTCAGCTATGAAAACATATCTTAACATCTAGATCTGGAAAGAAAAGATGTTATTTTTACTTTAAAGCTTGCAAAATAATATGCTTTCCTGGGAATTAATTTCCATCTTGTGGATGGTTAGATATATCCACCGGAGATCTTTCTCAACAGGCTACCTGTCATGGCATAAACATAAAGGTTACTTTCTATTTCGTTCAAGAACCCCATTACCCACCACCATGTCTACTGTCATTTAGATTCACACTCTCAATCAGAGCTCTGGAGTTTTCTCCATCCCTTCAATTACTTGATCCAATTAGACCTTAATAAATGGAGGTCCTACACCTGTAAGGACTCCATTCACAATCTTCCATTTTAACTTGCAGACCATTTTTCTCTCAATGATTTCCTCCTCTTTCAATCCATCTACACAATATCGTATCCCCTGTGATATGCAACTTCATGTCCATCGAAATACCAAGAATATATATGGGAAGTAGTCAATGAACTTATGTCAAAGTGAATCCTCTACAAAGCCCCAACCCCCAAGAAATCTGGTAAATTTGAGTTCTGCTACTCATTGATGGCAGTTCCTAGAGTCCTGAACAAAACCAATGCAATCAATGGTGATTCAAAACATCTTTTTTAAAAAAAGTAGTAGGTTGTGTGTCTGTGTGTGTGCATGTGTGTGCACCTGTGCACGTGTGTCTCATATGTGCCTGCCTTGTGCATTCGTGAGCGCAACCTGGTGCTCAGAGTGCACTTCCTGAAAGAAGTGATGTTGCAACTAAAACAGAAGGATAAGCAGGAGCTGGCTAGGCAGTGTGGGGGTTGGAAGGAGCGGAATGGGTGTCAGAGAAAAGGACTAACCCCTGAGGTCATGAGGATGGCCAGGACACGTCCTGAAATTTTTCTACAAAAGCCTCACTGTTTCTGGCTGTCCCACCCCAAGTTGGTCGACCCGATGCCCTGCTGGCCAAGAGGACATGGCTGTGCTGCAGCACCGCACGCCATGCATGCATTCATTCTTTTCTCCAGCCAGCTGCACGGGCCGGAAAAGACAAGTGTTCCAGAGGCATGGTTTCATGCAGGCACATCCTAGAATTAAAGTTACTTCAGGGATGCCTGCAGTAAAGCTGAAGGAAACACCCCAAAGGCCAAAGAAAGCATGCTTTATTGAATTTACAATGCAGAAAATATTTGTAGTTCCTTAGACATTTGCATTGCTATAAAAATTTACACTTTATGGTATAATTATTAATGGTTTGAAGAGAAATAAACAGTATAAATGAAATACGGCCGATACTATGAAAATGTAAACCATATAAATCAAAATCATGAAACAATTATTCAATACTCATAGGCCTACTTAATATATACAAATGAAATTTCTTACACACATATACAATAAAAGCCCACAAAAGCCTTCACTCTGAAGCCTATCACTGTACAAATATGAAAATAAATCTTTATCTTTTAACCTCAATTTTATCTTCAGCAAGAGGGTTGTGTGACTTGGGTTTATGCAAATCACATTTGGTATTAAATAATCAAATGTCACATATGTCATATAAAGAAGCAAGTGGAAAAAATAAATTATGAAAATGCATGAGGCTAAAAGTTAACAGTGAAAAATGTCTCCTTATCCAACATTCTTTTTTCCATGATGAAATTAAAATATCATCCAATGTGTCAGGATACATAAAAAAAGAAAAAGGAGGACTGTGTAATTGTGATTTTAAAAGCCCTCAAAGGAAAAACTGAGTCAAGATGAGTTAGTTGCACAGGACTATGTGGATGTGTCACACTAAGTCTAGGTTAAAAACATTAAATTTTTTTTTATTCAAAAATACACTTTGAGAATACCTTCCCTGAAATGAAATGTTGGTGATAATGATTTCCCACCAATGCAGCTGAAAGAGCTTTTAAGTAGCTTTTCTTCAAAGAAGATTGCTCACCAGAGCTCTAAGTCTCTGATTTGGATTTTGTTGACAAACTATTTATCCAGGTTCAAATAAATATGATNTTAGATATATCCACCGGAGATCTTTCTCAACAGGCTACCTGTCATGGCATAAACATAAAGGTTACTTTCTATTTCGTTCAAGAACCCCATTACCCACCACCATGTCTACTGTCATTTAGATTCACACTCTCAATCAGAGCTCTGGAGTTTTCTCCATCCCTTCAATTACTTGATCCAATTAGACCTTAATAAATGGAGGTCCTACACCTGTAAGGACTCCATTCACAATCTTCCATTTTAACTTGCAGNCTGCTTTGTCTATCAAAGGCACCTATGCAATCTCCAAATCAATTTGGGTGTAGTAGCCATACAAGCCAGAGGCAAAAGCCAAGGTGATGCTTCTGTATCAAAGATATACTCTATGTACAAACTGTCAGACAAATACAGAGAGACACTTTGGGGGAAAATAAATAAAGGCAACACAGTAACACCTACACTAACACAGTTTCGTGCAACTGCACCAAACACTTGAACAAGCGTCGCATTATGTCAACATAATCCTTTCTAACGTTGTTTCCAAAGATGCCACAGAGGCAACCCGCAGTGGCCAAATGTGCATCTCACGAAGGCACAGAAATAACTACCCCCTACCCCCTTGTTTAGTTTGACAACACTCCATCAGCGAGGTGCTTTTTCCGGTCAAAAATGTAAATTTCTTTTCTGTGACCAAAGCCATTAAACAGAAATGTATGATAGAGTTGCCAGGAATAGATTAAACTTTCCAGTAAAAAAAAACAACAACTAGATGTCAATAGAGAGAAGGCATGCTTTATAAGCTCTTGATAATTTTGGTGTGTAACATATCTGGTCAGTGTTCATGTAAAAACAAAAAAACAAAGCTAGGGAATGAAAGTTTTGATCATAAAAATCATAAACAGGAGAAAAACTGCTCCATGGAATTGTTTTAATTCAACGAAAAGGAATGTTATTAGCTTATATAATACAATGAATAAGTTACTATTTAAGGTTTTTTCAGCAGACTACTTGGAACTTGGACCTATATGAACCAAGGTAAGTTCAAACCTCTGGCTGGGGATAATTTAATTGGTTCAAGTCCACTGAGAACCAAAAGCCAAAAACCAGGCTTCTCTAGGGTCAAGTGTTGGCGCCTTCAGCTGTTAGAGACATTTCAGTGGGGAAATCTGGGAGGCACTGCAGGTTCTAGAAGGAGAGCAAGACCCACCACGCTGTTGGTGAGGAGTCACTAGTCACATTAAACAAAGGACTCTGACTTCCCATCCTAAGGACAACACCTGTTGTGAAGAGATGAGCTTCCCAAACTATACATAACATTTCTTTCACTGATCATTTCAGGAAGTGAATGCTGGCAACTATGGAGTTCAGGGATTTGCACCGTATTGGAGGTTNCAATCCATCTACACAATATCGTATCCCCTGTGATATGCAACTTCATGTCCATCGAAATACCAAGAATATATATGGGAAGTAGTCAATGAACTTATGTCAAAGTGAATCCTCTACAAAGCCCCAACCCCCAAGAAATCTGGTAAATTTGAGTTCTGCTACTCATTGATGGCAGTTCCTAGAGTCCTGAACAAAACCAATGCAATCAATGGTGATTCAAAACATCTTTTTTAAAAAAAGTAGTAGGTTGTGTGTCTGTGTGTGTGCATGTGTGTGCACCTGTGCACGTGTGTCTCATATGTGCCTGCCTTGTGCATTCGTGAGCGCAACCTGGTGCTCAGAGTGCACTTCCTGAAAGAAGTGATGTTGCAACTAAAACAGAAGGATAAGCAGGAGCTGGCTAGGCAGTGTGGGGGTTGGAAGGAGCGGAATGGGTGTCAGAGAAAAGGACTAACCCCTGAGGTCATGAGGATGGCCAGGACACGTCCTGAAATTTTTCTACAAAAGCCTCACTGTTTCTGGCTATCCCACCCCAAGTTGGTCGACCCGATGCCCTGCTGGCCAAGAGGACATGGCTGTGCTGCAGCACCGCACGCCATGCATGCATTCATTCTTTTCTCCAGCCAGCTGCACGGGCCGGAAAAGACAAGTGTTCCAGAGGCATGGTTTCATGCAGGCACATCCTAGAATTAAAGTTACTTCAGGGATGCCTGCAGTAAAGCTGAAGGAAACACCCCAAAGGCCAAAGAAAGCATGCTTTATTGAATTTACAATGCAGAAAATATTTGTAGTTCCTTAGACATTTGCATTGCTATAAAAATTACACTTTATGGTATAATTATTAATGGTTTGAAGAGAAATAAACAGTATAAATGAAATACGGCCGATACTATGAAAATGTAAACCATATAAATCAAAATCATGAAACAATTATTCAATACTCATAGGCCTACTTAATATATACAAATGAAATTTCTTACACACATATACAATAAAAGCCCACAAAAGCCTTCACTCTGAAGCCTATCACTGTACAAATATGAAAATAAATCTTTATCTTTTAACCTCAATTTTATCTTCAGCAAGAGGGTTGTGTGACTTGGGTTTATGCAAATCACATTTGGTATTAAATAATCAAATGTCACATATGTCATATAAAGAAGCAAGTGGAAAAAATAAATTATGAAAATGCATGAGGCTAAAAGTTAACAGTGAAAAATGTCTCCTTATCCAACATTCTTTTTTCCATGATGAAATTAAAATATCATCCAATGTGTCAGGATACATAAAAAAAGAAAAAGGAGGACTGTGTAATTGTGATTTTAAAAGCCCTCAAAGGAAAAACTGAGTCAAGATGAGTTAGTTGCACAGGACTATGTGGATGTGTCACACTAAGTCTAGGTTAAAAACATTAAATTTTTTTTTATTCAAAAATACACTTTGAGAATACCTTCCCTGAAATGAAATGTTGGTGATAATGATTTCCCACCAATGCAGCTGAAAGAGCTTTTAAGTAGCTTTTCTTCAAAGAAGATTGCTCACCAGAGCTCTAAGTCTCTGATTTGGATTTTGTTGACAAACTATTTATCCAGGTTCAAATAAATATGATTGCTTTGTCTATCAAAGGCACCTATGCAATCTCCAAATCAATTTGGGTGTAGTAGCCATACAAGCCAGAGGCAAAAGCCAAGGTGATGCTTCTGTATCAAAGATATACTCTATGTACAAACTGTCAGACAAATACAGAGAGACACTTTGGGGGAAAATAAATAAAGGCAACACAGTAACACCTACACTAACACAGTTTCGTGCAACTGCACCAAACACTTGAACAAGCGTCGCATTATGTCAACATAATCCTTTCTAACGTTGTTTCCAAAGATGCCACAGAGGCAACCCGCAGTGGCCAAATGTGCATCTCACGAAGGCACAGAAATAACTACCCCCTACCCCCTTGTTTAGTTTGACAACACTCCATCAGCGAGGTGCTTTTTCCGGTCAAAAATGTAAATTTCTTTTCTGTGACCAAAGCCATTAAACAGAAATGTATGATAGAGTTGCCAGGAATAGATTAAACTTTCCAGTAAAAAAAAACAACAACTAGATGTCAATAGAGAGAAGGCATGCTTTATAAGCTCTTGATAATTTTGGTGTGTAACATATCTGGTCAGTGTTCATGTAAAAACAAAAAAACAAAGCTAGGGAATGAAAGTTTTGATCATAAAAATCATAAACAGGAGAAAAACTGCTCCATGGAATTGTTTTAATTCAACGAAAAGGAATGTTATTAGCTTATATAATACAATGAATAAGTTACTATTTAAGGTTTTTTCAGCAGACTACTTGGAACTTGGACCTATATGAACCAAGGTAAGTTCAAACCTCTGGCTGGGGATAATTTAATTGGTTCAAGGCCACTGAGAACCAAAAGCCAAAAACCAGGCTTCTCTAGGGTCAAGTGTTGGCGCCTTCAGCTGTTAGAGACATTTCAGTGGGGAAATCTGGGAGGCACTGCAGGTTCTAGAAGGAGAGCAAGACCCACCACGCTGTTGGTGAGGAGTCACTAGTCACATTAAACAAAGGACTCTGACTTCCCATCCTAAGGACAACACCTGTTGTGAAGAGATGAGCTTCCCAAACTATACATAACATTTCTTTCACTGATCATTTCAGGAAGTGAATGCTGGCAACTATGGAGTTCAGGGATTTGCACCGTATTGGAGGTTATGCTTGTAAATGATGGGAAGGTCTGAAACAAGCATGCACATTCTCACTGGACAAAATGTTAAAGTACTAGTGTTTTTTTTAATGAGATATAATTCACATACCATAAACTTCACCTTTTAAAAATTCAGTGTTATTTCATATATTTACTAAGCTATCCACAGTATAATTCCAGAACATTCTCATCCCCCAAAGAAACCACATCCCTATTAGCAGTCACTCCAGCTCCTGCCTTTCCCCAGCCCATGGCCATGACTTGCTAGTATATATTTTTAAGTGAAGAGTGACAACTTTCCTGGGCACTGTACTTTTACTAGTATGTGGCTTCCTACGTTTTCATTAGAATTTTTAACATGGAATTTAAACCATGGACTTTGTTGAGATGTCAGTACTTTGGGTTTTTTTTTTTCTAACTTATTGTCACAAAAATGTTTTTCCTTTGTACATAAAAAAAATAGATTTTTCTGTCTCCACTGGAGCCTACAACATCACCATTTTTTCTCAATTAAACGCTGTTATTTCAGAAATGAGAAAAATCAATACCCCAATATTTAAAAAGTACGACTAACCAGAGTCCTTATTAACTGTGGGCTTCCCACTCCTTACGGTGCACAGAATCCGAAAGGCTGAGGCCTGCAAGGCCAAGCTGCTTGTTTTGCAGGTGAGGAAACAGATCCAACCTGGGCCGCTGACAGGTCTGAGGCCACAGGCTAGTTACCAGCAAAGTTAGGATGATAATCCCCTTTTACTAGTATTCTAGTATCAGAGATTTGAAAAAAAATATGTTCTAGGTTATCTACGAAGTCAGCTACCATGTGACTCTGTCAGGGAGTTTCTTCTACAGATTTGATCTGAGCATGTGATTTCCCATTTTTTTACACGTTATCTTTTGAGACTCTGGAAGGACAAGACAAGTACCTTTAATCAGGGGGCCCCAATCATTGACTGAAACACAGCAAAGAGCCAGGGCTCCAGAAGGATTCCCACACTGTAACCTTCCACCTGGCCCTGTCTGGAGGATGCCCCCCTCTGTGAGGAGCAAACAAGTCACAGGCACTCAGTACTCTGGGACTGAAGACCCCACAGGCCAAGGGTATCTGGGATTTAACTACTGCAACAGTTCTTCATCTGGGTTGACTTTTTGGAACTGGTCCCGGTCAGATTGGTAATGGATTTGCTGTCATCTTCATCCGTTCTTTTTTTCACTTCCCTGGGGGAAGGGGAGGAGGGGAGGGAGGGAGAGAGAGACAGAGACCAAGAGAGACAGAGAGAGAATGCATTATTGAGGTATAAAACTAAACAACAGATGGTTCTGCAGAAACAAAACAACACTGCTGAGCGCGTGCTGTTTGCCACTCAGACTCTGTTCTGAATGCTTTATAGGTATTGACTGTCTTTTTTTTTTTAAGATTTTTTTTCTTTTTTTTTATGTGACAGAGAGACAGCCAGCGAGAGAGGGAACACAAGCAGGAGGAGTGGGAGAGGAAGAAGCAGGCTCATAGCAGAAGAGCCTGATGTGGGACTCGATCCCAGAATGCCGGGATCACGCCCTGAGCCGAAGGCAGACGCTTAACGACTGCGCTACCCAGGCGCCCCAGGTATTGACTGTCTTAATCCTCACAAGGACCATGTGAATTTGTTGGGCCCCGTTTTATACGTGAGGAAGCAAAGGCAAAAAAAAAAAAAAAGGTTAAGAAATTTCTCTTCGGGGGCGCCTGGGTGGCACAGCGGTTGGGCGTCTGCCTTCAGCTCAGTGTGTGATCCCGGCATTATGGGATCGAGCCCCACATCAGGCTCCTCCGCTGTGAGCCTGCTTCTTCCTCTCCCACTCCCCCTGCTTGTGTTCCC
>NC_048234.1:35592393-35618759 GCF_002007445.2 Ailuropoda melanoleuca
CTCTCTCGCTGGCTGTCTCTATCTCTGTCAAATAAATAAATAAAATCTTTAAAAAAAAAAAAAAAAAGAAATTTCTCTTCGGTTATATGGCTGGAGAAGCCACAGAGCCAGGCCTGGCACCACGCCTGCTCTCTGAGCACCAGGCCGCCCTCATGCATGTGCAAGGCAGGCACACGAGAAGACACACGTGCACAGGTGCACACACACGCACGCACACACACAACCTACTCTTGCTCTCTCCTGTGGTTTCACATGCTTTACAGTCTGCCACACGCACAGCTCACTCCTCAGCACTCTGGACCTGGCTTCCTTCCGTTCCTGACTAGTGCTTGCTGACCTTAACAAAAGCAACAATGACTTTAAAACTACTCTTAAATTATACATGATCGTGGAGATAATGACGAATGGTTAAAATCCAGAAAAAAAAAATCTTCCTTTTGCCTCTTCCTAACTTTCTTTTAGAATTAACAGCTAGAGGCTACAATGACAAAAGATCTCTAAGATCCTGGGAAAACCTCCTAGGGATAGAATCCTTCCAAGTGTATTCCCAGGGATGCCTGTGAAAGATGCAGACCCTGAAGTCCCACCCTAGACAAGACCCCTAATGGCAATCTTGACTGTGACAGCTCATCCCCAAGAGGCCCCCAAACAATTCTCCCTTCCCCATCAGTGCCCGGGGTGCCCCGTCAAGAGTGAGGAGCCCCCACCATGGGCTCTCCCTCCACAGTACTGGCTCTGTGACCGCTTAGATCAGCAGAATGCAGAGGAAATGGTGGGCTGGGACTCCAAGCCAGGTGTCAAAGAGGCCACCCTCGGCTGCCAGGGCTCCTCAGTGGAGACGCCCAGCAGAGTGGCCCTGCGATGAGCAGCCAGAAGGACCCTGGTGGCAGGCACCCAGCCTGAGCCATAGCCCCGCGGCCATCTGACTGCGAATGCGCGAGACAGCCCAAGCAAGAACAGTCGAGGGACCTTCCAGCTGAGATCCAGCCAATTCTCGTAATTTCAAGAAATCAAAAAGTGGTAGTTGTTTTAGGCAGCCATGTTTTGGTTTATTACAGAGCAGCAGATAACTGAAACTACTACGAACTAGCATATTCCTAGTACAGCAACGTTGTTGAATCGAAATATAATGTAATCCACATGACATCTTAAATTTTTTCGTAGCCACGTTGAAAAATGTAAAAAGAAACAGGTAAATTTAATTTTATTAATATATTTTAACTCCGTATAGCAAATATCATTTTAGCATGTTATCAATAAAAATAATAATGAAGTATTTTACAGTTTTTATCCTGTCTTCCAAAGCTAGTAGGTACTCAGTACGTACAGCACATCTCAGCTTGGGTTCCCCACACTTCAGGTGGCTCAAGCCTATCGGACTGGTCAGCACGACTCCAGGCAGTGCTGATATGTGCTAACTTTTGAAAACCACTATACTGTGTGTTGGGAAGAAGACATCGCAGCAGAAGGAAAAAAAGAGGGAGAAATTAATTCTTGCTGAAGGCCAGCTAATAAATGCTACACTATATGTTTTCACATTTTTCTTATTTAATGCACATAAACAATCACACAACATAAATACACACACAACACTGACAGGTGACAGGTGAGCATTACTGTCCTCACATCACAGATGAGGAAACAAAGACTCAGGAAAAGAAGGAAGTTACATGATCCAACCTAGAATACCCCAGAAGACTCATTTCAGACTCCTGACCTCTAGACCTGGAACACGACCAAGCACATTGCTTAAGTGACTACGTTTGTGTGAATTTGTTACAGCAACAACAGCAAACTAATACAACTTCCAACTGCATCATCTCAGACATTTGGTCATTCAACAAATGCCCAACTGATGCCAAACTCTGGGACCCTCTATTAGTGACCATTGAGGGAGAGACAGAAGCTAAACAAATCATTACAAGGTCCCGAGAGAGCTGCTATCACACATGCACGGTGTGATGCAGGAGTACAGAGGGTGCACCAGTCGTGCTGGTCTGCAGGGAAGGACGGTGTGGTGGAGATGGAGCTTCATGGACACTCTGACACTGCAGGCTCTTGAAAGAACAGGAATTGACCTTCACTTAATGAGGAAAGGAGATTCCAGGAGCAAAGAAGAGCATGCATAAAGGCAAGGAGACATAAAAGAGCTTGGCCACAACGAGAAATAAAAGTTTGCTGTGCCTACAGATTATCTCTTTGGGGAAGCAAGATAAGAGATGCAACATCTAGAAAGGTAGGTGAGACCAGGCTGTGAGGGTTTGGACATGTTGGATACAGTCACACCTCTGGAATTTCCTCTTGTTGATGGATGGGGATGTGGTTATGGAATTTTTAAAAGGGGTAGAGGTTAAAAATACAGAAATTGGAGAAGTCATCAGCTAGACAGTTCTAGAAACCCTTGGGATAGAAGACATGAGGCAGAGAGAGAGTGAAGAAGAGAACGTGGAATGTGATCCAGAGATTGCCAATCCTGAAGCGGCGAGCCGATACCTGAGTGGTAGCGACAGATCCCAGTGTTTGCCACTTGAGCAGCTTGATTAAGCTTTCTACTCCTCCACTTTCTTATCTGTACCATGGGTATAATAATCATAGCACCTTCACAGGACAACTCACATCTCTCCCTTCCAGGCGGTCCAATGGCCTCTATCAGCTACAATCATCTGGCTGGCTGGTAGGGTGTTTTCTCTTTTTTCCCCTCTCATTAAATTGCATGGCCTGCAAGTATTTATTTCCTCGATATCACTACTGAACCATGTATGGGGTCTCCATGGGCCGAGTGCTCCCAATAATGTAGGCATTTTATTGAACCTGAAAGCAAATATTAAGGAGGAAAAATATGTACCCACGTCGTTCATCTGGCCTTCGGTTTCTTTAATCCACCGTAAGTGCAGGCATGTCCCATGTCAAAGAAATCAGACAGATATTCAAATACCTACCACTGGTTTAAGGCTGGAAAGACTAGACTAAACCCCCAAACTACCACATGCTTGACAATTGCATGTTAGCTGACTCTGTCTCACGGGAAGATTTACTCCCAACAGCTCCTGGGCTGAACGGATACATCAGTCTGAGCTTTTTTTGTTTTGTTTTGTTTTTCAAATCTCAGACCATTGATCTCAGACCATTGGAATTTGAACCTAGTGCAAAATGTGTAAAGCTCATGGTTCTGGTGATGGCAAATTCACTTGCCAATGGACAATGATTGTGATAAATGTCCTGTCAGCACTACGGGGAAATTGCATTTCTAGGAGATACTCTTCTTGGAATTGAGAGGTTTCCAGAAAAAGCAGTACTCATAGTTAGGGGTGTTAAGCAAACATTCATGGCCTCCCTTCAAAACAGAATTCTGTTTCAGACAGTGCAAATCCATAAACTCGTCCAGTTTATGTTTTATGACATGACACAGTGTGAAAATGGGCCGTGATGGGAATTGTCTTACGAGACCTAATCGAGAACATAACATGTTTTACATTATACGTAACTTTCTAAAGGATATAAAACTTCTTTTTAACGATTTATTTATTTGAGAGAGAGAGAGACAGCGAGAGAGAGAGAGAGAGCATAAGCAGTGGGGAGAGGGAGAAGCAGGGAGCCCGACATGCGGCTCGATCCCAGGACCTGGGATCATGACCTGAGCCAAAGGCAGACGCTTAACTGACCGAGCCACCCAGGCGCTCCAGGATGTAAAACTTTTAAAAATGATAATTTCACCTGCGGCAACTCTACCATTTCCATGTAAGACTTAGGCACTTTAACAAGCAAATCTGAAGGCAGGATATAAAGCAAATTAAAGTCTTTAAATATTCACTTCATTTATAATTTTCATATTTAACACATTGCTATTGTAACAAAACCAGAGACCTCACACCAGGCCATAATGCAATAACAACGATAAAATAACTCCTTGATGAGTGAGTCCCAAGGGGTGGCCTCATGGTCAAAAGGCCTCTCCATGCAGGTGTGGTGAGTCAAGAAGCACAAGGCTGTGTGGGAGCTGCACTGAAAACAGGGCGCCCAGCAGGAGCAGGTGGGGAGAAAGGCACAGGCGGCTCACAGCCTCTCCCACCTTTACGATACAATAAAGAGAATCGATTCAGCACTCTGGGTGTGACCGTGGTGATTTGGAGTCATCTGACTTTAATATGACCCCATAAGACAATTCAGCGTTAAACGGCGACTGGTATTCCATGGAGTACTGGCGGTTCTATGTAAACCCACAGACTGGCAGAACTAGAGAGGACCTTGGGGGTCACTTTCTCCAGCTCCCTCCCTCATTTTACAGATTAGAGGTAGGAGGGAGGCAGGGACTCATCCCACTCCACAGCTATTCGAGGGGAGATTTAAGATTGCACTTTGAACCTCCTGACATCACGGACCTCCATTAAGCGGGGCAGGAGGCCAACAGCCTCCCAGGGGGCCTGGCATGCAGCGTTTTCTGCTGGGCTGGAGTAGAAAGGCAGCACCCCACTCCCAAAGCTAGGATGCCATCCCCCCCCCACCACCACTCGGGTTCAGCCTCGGGCCCAGTGATGCTTGAAAGACAGGCAAGCCCTCCTCACACCCATCTAGCCCAGCAAGCACATCACCTCCATCCAGGAATCCCCAGGTACATTTAGGGAAACACCAGTACCAACACCTGAGAAAGCAGAAACACCTACCAATTCAGCTATGATTCCACCCTTAGTGAATTTCACCGAATCCCGCCTCCCAAACCTCTGTTGAATGAGCCTTCCTTGGCCAAGATGGCCGGCAGCCCCTTCATACCCGCACATACAGGTGCGCAGAATCAATTTCACCCAGCTCATGAAGGTTTTGCTTGGGCTCTTGTTTGACAAATGGATACGAGCCCATGATTCTCCTATTAATCACAGGCAGAAAACCATGTCATTCCCTTGAATCTATACATGCTTAAATGTTTACCTTTCTTCCACCTGTTGTAGGTCACACTCAAAGTTGGCACTTTATGCTTTGCACAAAAATGATTTCCAGTGTGATGGGGGCAGGTGGCTCTCTCTCTGACTGATACCAAAGGAGATAATATTCAAAGACTCTGAGTCCAACCCCAAGACAGCTGCTAAGCTCTGCCACAGACTAATGCCAAGCAGGCCATTTAAAGTCCTGGGGCCCATTTCCTGATTTTTCAAGTGAGGGCAAGGAGCTCGCCCAAGGCCCCAGTCTAAGAAGCTAGTAAGCACCATAAACACCAAGTCATTGATAGAAAAGTAGCATTGAAAACACTGCAATGTATTTTACTTGTCAGTGTATATGAGCAGAAGAGGCCAACTATCACACTAAAGCTAAGATTCTTATAAAATTTCACAAATGATCAGGAAAAAAACTACACACTCAAAATTATGGCTTCGCTTTGTCATCAACTAAAGTTCATTGGCCTGGATTTTGTTCATGCTAATTTTCTGTCTTTTCTTGTCTTTTCTTTTTTCTTTTTTTCCTCTCCTTTCTTTTTTCTTTTGGATATTTAATCTCTTCAGGCCAGTAAAGAATCATCTTTTCATTTGTGGCAGAAAACTAGGCAGAAGACATAAATCTAACAGATAATGTTGTGATTTCCTAAAAATCAAATTTACTCCCACGATGAAAAAATACATTTATATCCAAGTTCCTCAAGGATGTAATTTTCACTCCAATCTACATCCCAAAATGTTATTTATTATTAACACCACTGCCTGAGCTTAATAATTACCTGAGTAATTATTTTAATAAAGTGCTTCCAACTGGCATGATATACAATTTGCTTTGTTGAGTTGTTTTTTTTCCCCCTTTACCCCAGAAAATGTCATAATAGACAGTTAATTTCATAATGGTCTCTTGTGTTTAAAATCTGGTTCCTGGAAATGATTCATACAAGTCAACTATTAGCTTTGTGGTGACATTTTGCAGAAATGTCAACGACACCTCGGAAGCACCTGCTTTGTTTGGCGGTAAAGGTACTTTGCCAACGTTCACAGTGAACAAGCAGCACTACGGGTTTTTATAAAATCCGTGTTCAATTGTTTCTCTGACCACTACTGAAATACAGGACAGTGTTTCCCAATATAAACTCATGTTATAGTCCAGAAATTTGACATATGCACCAACCATGTGAAAATTCAACCCCACTTTCAAGTTTTCCAAATATAAGACAACACTTTACCGAGCAAGATGGAGAACAGCTTCCACTATGTTCGAGCCGTCTTTGGCACTGGTCTCGCAGAATAATGCCCCATAGGTCTGTAGAAAAGAAATAGACACAATTAAACGAATTTTAGCTTCTAAAACCAACAAAAAATTAAACATTTTCTCCTGCTGAGTATGCTAATAGCTAAGAAATTGGATTCAGTTTCAATACTTTAAAATATAGTGAATTTGAGTTTTTCCAGACACGGCTCCTAGTCAGGGGATTTTTATTTTGCCTTAAAAGTAAGCACAATACACAATTTCATGTTTTAAGGTTCTTATTCCCCACAGTCCTACCGGTTGCTACAGATGTTCTCTATCAGATAATCTGAGAGGTAAAAATGATAGCTTAAGGTAACCACTCACGAATTAAATGTCCATCAAAAGTATGCCTCCTTTGGGCCGGCAGCTAACACGCATCCCTTCACACTATCATCTTCTCCTATCAAGACTCAGCAACCTCGTGCTGCTGAAACCCATGGACACCATCTGGCGTTCTATTACTCTAACTCCCAGCAGTTATGTATACGACCGCTGATCACATCTCTCCTGCTTCAAAGCTTGCAATGCTTCTCGTTCCTCTTCAAGTAACGCTCAAATGCTTCCCCACGGCCGACAAGGCCTTGCGTCTGTGTGGTCCCGGCCCACCTCCTAGCTTTACCTGCCACCCTCCTCCCTCGCTCAAAATGCTCTGGTTATTCTGACCTTCCCTCTGTTTCTCCAATGTTCCAAATTCCCTCCCACCTCATGATCTTTGCACCTGCTGTTCCCATTACCTGGGTTATGCCCTTCCCCCATCAACCCCCTTCTCCAGGCTGACTCCTACCTACTACCTTTTGAATTTTTCCGTAATCCTCCCCCGAAGTTAAGATTCACTGTGGTCTAAGCCTGACGTGTCCCTGGTAGGTCTTGCTATTAGGAAACCTCACAGCCCTCTGTGTTTTTCCTGCACTGCACTTGCCACAGTTGTAACTGATGAAGTCATTTTTGTGTGTCTCCACCTGGAGACAATGTCCCTTGCGGAAGGAGAATTTCGTGTGCCGTGGGCCTGGGTGTGGGTGACACAATCCTGTGTGGGATAAGGGGAGCATGTCATGGCCGCTCTGGAACATGGAGAGAAAGAGTAAAACAAAGGGGAAAGGCTCCACAGTGGGACATTTACCCATGAGCCCCTGAATCCACAGAAAATCTATAAAAATCTTACAATGAATGCGAATGAATTTCTAGTGGAAACGGGTAGTGCTGCTGCTGAGTTCTATGGCTAGGATGTTATGGGGTGACACGGAGGCTGCCTCTGAGGGTACAGGAGGGTAGGGGTCACGAGATGCGAAACTGAGCAAACCTCGGGAACTCAGAAATCCTGACGAGGGGATAACCTGGCGTGTGGCCAGGAACTACATGGTAAGGGGGATTGTGGGACAATGTGGCACATGGATTACATACGTTGCATGTGTATCTCCCCCAGAAATGAGCTACATGAAGACAAGGGCTGTCTGCTGTGTGCTCTGTTCCCTCCTCAGCACACAATGAAGTGCAGATGATTAAACGTGTTGAATGAATCTCTTCTGTGTTTCACTGCCTAGTTTTGATGTTTAGCATGTTTGGTCCATAATTCTAAAATTTAAATAAGAAAGATTTTCCAACTTAAAACAAGGACACTGAAACTTTTCACGGTTCATGTGCACGTGTTACAGCGCAGTCTCTCTGGGCCCCGATGTGGACGACAGAGGCAGCGGTCTCAGACAGGACTGCGATGGTGTGGACTGACCCGACCCCAGGTACCCCTGATGCCTGGACTGGGAAAGACAGGTCCTACAGGGGCCCCGAAGCATTCTCACACATTGGTGATAACGGGAAAATAAACACTCTCCCCAGTAGTAAACTGGACAGAAATGAGCTTCGTCCTCTATACAAGCCCATAACCAAACATAATTTTAGACTATTCAACTAAGCACAAATCTTAGAGAAAAAAAACCAAGTTTCCCAATTCTCTTCCACCCAGGTAACACACTGCCCTTTGGCACAGTAACCCTCTGGAAATAAACCAAGTTTTCTACACAAGACACCCATTCTTTTGCCTTGACGTGGATTCCAGAACTAGAGGAGTCCAGGAACTGGCTGAGGGTGAAGAGGAAGGCAGGATAATTCTGGCTCCTCCTTGCCAATGTTCTTCAACGAGGGAAAATGACCAAGTGATCATTTTACCTCCATGAGAGGTTTAATCCTTGGTACAATTACTTATATTCATTAAAGTGTGTGTGGAGGGGGTGGAGGGGTGGGGGGACACCTGGGTGGCTTAGTCGGTTAAGTGTCTGCCTTTGCTCAGGTCCTGGGATCAAGCCCCGCACAGGGCTCCCTGCTTAGCCAGGGAGCCTGCTTCTCGCTCTCCCTCTGCCCCTCGTGCTCACTCTCTCATGCTCACTCGTGCTCCTTCTCTTTCACTCTCAAATAAATACATTTTATAAAAATAAAAAAATAAAGTGCAGGGGGGCACTGGGAGTTGTGCCTGAGAAGAAGGCCAGGAGTCCCACTGAAAAGGGTGGAGGTTTGCCAAAGAAACCCTTAAAGCGAATACAGACAGAAGTGAACCGCCGCTGACTGCAAAGCTCATGAGCGGCTAAGGTCTATCCCAACAGACCCACTTTTGCCCTTACCATGGCCAGTTTCTCTCCCAAGTATCCTGGGACACACTTCTGTTCCTCTGCTGTGGCAGCATCACGAAGATCAGCCTTGTTTCCTACCAACATGATAGGAATGCTCTCCTGGGTTGCATCCTGCCAGGAGGGGGAGAAAAACTGTGTGCTCATCAAATCCTGAACAAGTTCCTCTGACAAGAGCAGCCGTACCAACAGCCTCTCCCACTCCCCAAATCCCCGTGGGTGCCACATGACCTGGAGGTAATATCTTCGAGCCTCACAATCTCTCTAAAAAGAGCCAAACTTCTTCCCACGCCAGATGAGACCACTGAAATTCGGAGAGGTTAAATCAGAACTTGCAAGGGCCAGGGCCATGGTCCAGATGGTCCCTGTCAGCCCTGCCACAGGGCTCACAGCCCAGCCTGTGAACTCAGGAGGCAGGTGCACAGAATTATATTTGGCTGGGGCACCCACACAATTTTCTGCGACTTTCACTCCCAAGAGTGCTGATGACAAGTCAGCTTCATTATCTCAGGGACAAAACACACAAGAAATCCCTCAGCCCTAACGGGATAAAAACAGAGCTTGGGAGCTCCACACTCACTGCGACCTGGTTTACAACAAAAGCAAAATGAGAAGGTCCTAAAGGTGGACATTTTTCTTACGAGGAGTCAATTACCAACCATTCAAAGGAATCGATTCTAAGGCCAATGTTCCCAAATCCGCTTCCGCAAACCACAACGCAGTCCCAGGTCCGCACGGGGCAGGATGTGAAACGTGAGAAGCAGAGCTGAGTCAGAGGCCACCCCTCCCACCACCTGGCCGCTCACTGGCTGTGGCCCTGAAATCAGGTGACTCGCTCATGTTTCTGCCTCAGTTTCCCCGCTGGTAAAATGATGGGGTTAGTAAGGGCACAGCGCACCTCAGCAGGCTCTGAAGAGAACAGAGGAAGATAACCGGACTGGCGCAGAAAAACAGGGTTCTGGTTCCCAGGCAAGAGAGCAGCAACCCCGACTGGGGCACGTGGAAGGGACCTTCAGCAGCACCTACAGCTACCAGCTGTGTTTTCAGTCCGGTGCTACACCCGCCACGGGATCAAGAAATGAGTCTTAGGGGCGCCTGGGTGGCGCAGTTGTTAAGCGTCTGCCTTCGGCTCAGGGCGTGATCCCAGCGTTCTGGGATTGAGCCCGGCATCAGGCTCCTCCGCTGGGAGCCTGCTTCTCCCTCTCCCACTCCCCCTGCTTGTGTTCCCTCTCTCGCTGGCTGTCTCTCTCTGTGTCAAATAAATACATAAAATCTTAAAAAAAAGAAAAAGAAAAAGAAATGAGCCTTAAAAATGATGGCATTACATTTGATTTCCTTTCTCTTCAGACCATTCTCCTCCAACCAAGGCCCCTGGAAGGGGGGGGGGGGGGGGGAACGAAGGGCCCTCCCCAAAACTAGGCGCCCTGTCCACTGACGTGTTAACTAATTGTGTTCTTTGGCAAACTGTTCAGGTTTCAAGGGGGCAACCTCTGGAAGCCACTCAACAAACACTCACTTAAGTGAGCCCCAAGAACCCAAGCATCTAAAGAACTTCCCAAAGTTATTCCAGTAAATGTGGGCACCTCCTTGAAGTCTTGACTCGAACACCACCTTCCAGGGAGGCTGCCCTGACCACACCATCAGGGCCTTTACCCTGCCCCTTCTGTGTGTGTCCACAATATTTATCATTGTCTATCATTCCACTTATTTTATTTATTTGTTTGTTGCTTGTTATGTTTCCCTACTTGGGTACAAGCTCCCCTACTTTGGGTATGCTACAGACTCTGGAACAGTGCGTGCACAAGGAGGCACTCCAAAAATGCTCCGGACTTTTACAAAGTCGGGAAGGGATCTCACATATCAAGTGTGTCCCCCATTCAACATTCACCCAAGTGTTCAACCAATACGTTATTCACGACAGGTAGGTAAATGGCCATAGTTTTATTTTACCCATGATTTTATTGTACGATTTTGTAACCCAGTGGTTTTTATCGAAGTGTATTAATTATTAAATCACCACTGACATTCTACTACCCCTCAGGCCTCTGGCCCACCCCCACAATCACACTCTCCATTTCCACCCGTATTTAGAGTGGCCACAGAGATGGTCCCCACAGAATTTCCTCAAACTAGAAAGGCTGATTTGTCAAGAGTTCATCTTGAATACAGTTTTCGTCCTTTTCAGACCCTGTGAAAGGTGATCCACGGAGCTCAAAAGGGCACTTACCACGTGTAGGTGATTAGCAAATGATGGCAAATTACGGGGTCCCCACACACGCTGTGGCTGGTCACCAAGGGCTATTTCAACACCTTGGCTGACCTTGCCTTAGGGCCTCCTGACCTTGAGCAAAATCTAAACACTTAAAATGCAGACTAAGTCCATGAGTTTCAATAATAAAAAGTTATGTTGTGCATTTTAAATATGTGTGGGTACGAGACTGTTGGCCTCATCGCTCTCTCCCAGGGAGGGCCGCCTGTCCCCTGGAGCAGATGCCTCTCCTCTGTGCGCTACACGTGCTCTCTGGACACCAGGCGCATCTCTTCTCAACCCGCTGCATGCTCGCCGATTCATCACAGCAGCGACCAGCGTTCAGTCAGGAGACACGAGGCCCCATTCAACCCCGAACCTCTAAACCACAAGCCAGGGACATACACTTTCTCTGCCTCTGGTTTCTCATAAAAAGGGAGAGTAACATTACACTTCTTACTTCTCCCCTCAGATGTTACAGAGATGAATATAGTATGTGGACAATTTGTGAAATAAAAATGCTACATAAACGTCAACACACTTCCATCATATTGGTAACAATTTTAGGTCATGATATTTCAGTAGAACAAAATGCACATTTCTTTGTCCTCACATCACTTCTTCAGTTAGAAAGAGGGTGCCTAGGGCACCTGGGTGGCACAGGTGTTAAGCATCTGCCTTCGGCTCAGGGTGTGATCCCAGCATTATGGGATCGAGCCCCACATCAGGCTCCTCCGCTATGAGCCTGCTTCTTCCTCTCCCACTCCCCCTGCTTGTGTTCCCTCTCTCGCTGGCTGTCTCTCTCTCTGTCAAATAAATAAATAAAATCTTTAAAAAAAATTAGAGATAATACACTTAATTGAAAAATTATATTAGCCACTAGTTTTTTTTCCCCAAGACAGTATACTGAACCACAGCTTGAACTGTAGTTTTATGTTAATTAATAACCGTCGGCAGCACACTGGGGTCAAAATAATTTCCTACTTTTAGAAGCTATTTACCATGAAACCAAAGGATATGAAAGCTCCTCAGACGAAAGACACCATCTCATTTAACCAAAAAAAAAAAAAAAAAAAAAAAAAAAAGCACAGATGTTACCATGTTTAAAATACCACTTGCTATTTCAGGGGCACCCAAACTACAGCCAGAATAAGGTTGAGGACACAGGTCCTAACAAGGCCAGGCCTTGCACGTGCTCACATGCGGCACACACGGGAGCCCCCGTGCACACCAAGTCACACCACCCCAGGTGTAACAGCTGCTTCTTCTCAGGTTGCCCACATTTGCATTTACTTCCAAAGGCATTCTGATTTTGTCTGTAAGAAAACCGGAAGTTTTATTCCCAGAAGCTCCCTTCAGTGGCATCCGTGGCTCTGTGGAAACGTGCCAGCTACTGAGGAAGAGACCAGTATTACCACGTGCCATGAGACACTCCCCTCTCGCAGCCAGTCCTTTCTGACCAGCCTGGATCAACGGTCTCCAATTTGGCGTGTACTTCAACAAAGAAGAACAATCGCGTCTTCTAAGATGGCCTGGGACTCCCATGTGATTTTTTGTTTGCTTCTCGGGTTTGATGCCCTACCTCAATCATGTCCACCCATTCTCGTACATTGAGAAAGCTTTTCTCGCATGTAACGTCATACAGCAGCAGAACACCATCTGATCTTCTGAAGTAAGACTTGGCGATACTCCTGAATCTGGCAAAGAGAAAATCATGTAAATAACGGTTTAATCCGTCTGCCGGTCAGAGCTGCCCCTTCTTCATCTCTGTTATGCTCGTTTCTTTCTCATCTTCTAAAATAAGCCCCCATTCAGAAGACTCTCGTGGCAACCTGGCATTGTGACAGAGCCATCTCAGGACTGGAATGACTCACTGGAAGGTAACGGAATAATTTGGGGTGTGATCTACGAGAGCCAAGCAATTTCTCCATCAAACAGTCCCAAGAATGTCTACAAACCCCAAAGCATGACCAGGACAAGGTTGAGAGTGTAATTTCTTAAAAATTTCAGCCCTGGCAACAACCTCCCAAACCCATACGTGGGACACAGGGAAGGAGATGCACGAGAGAGAAAATCATGGTTTGGGGGGTGGGAAGGGAGCACCATTGGGGGTGGCGTGGAAGAGGACCTGACAACGTGGAGTGCAACAGCATGCCAGAAGTTTTATACATATTGGGTGTGGGGCAGTTTGCTAGGGGACGAGCATACCCCAACGGATGTCCCAACTCTAAACCAACTGCAATATTTTACAGTATCTTAAAAAAGGCCACGTCACCCACGAATGTTTCTTAAATGTTGAAACTCTCAGTCTGCTAGAGAATGTGAGCTCCATGTGAGCAGCTTTCATGGATTTGTGTCTGTTCCCTGTTGAATCTTCGCAGCCTGAACGGTGCCTGGTACAGAGGCAGGTCACAGCCCACACTTACTAGTTGAACAACTGGAGAGATGCTATTTCCGAAGAGTTAGGCAGGATTGAAACGTATGCTTGATGCTTCCGGTCATCAGCAATGAATGCAGGAGAAGGCAACGTCACCAGACGCGAGCCTTCTATTTAGTTTGTGCCTCTGCCCTTGAACTGAGGGGAGCTGATAGATTCCCTTTCCCATCCTTGGTTGAGCCTGGCTAAGCACCTCCTTACCCTGACACTGCCCTCGGGGGTGCTGCCTCCCCTCAATTCTCTTGTTCAGAAAGGGCACTCTCCTTCCCCCAGCGGAACAGCAGCTCAGAGGAAGCCACACACAGCTGACAGGTAAATGAAGAAGGAAAGAATGTGGGACATGCGAGCCTTCTTGACATCCTAATACACTATATAATTACACAGTGTATTGTAATTCTAGGATTACGAGCATTAAAAACCGCCAAGCGTCCTGCGAGGCCTGTCTGTGCACACCGGGGCCGAGCCCGCAGCGCTAAGGAAAGCACTTGCCTCTCCTGACCGGCCGTGTCCCAGAGCTGCAGCACTGTCCGCTCTCCGTCCACAATGAGAGTTTTCATCTGAAAATCGACTCCTGAAAAGGAATTATACGAGAACATGGGGAACATGATGTAAATAATTCCACTGGTTTTTACGCTCAAGCCCTCTGTAGCTAAGACAAAAGGCAGTAAGCCAAAGCTGAGGGAGGTAGAGAGGGATGAATGTGGCCTTCAAGGAGAGCGGCCTTCAAATGTTAATTACGAGTCAGACCACACGTGTGCGCGCAGATGCACCATCTGCCGGCTGGCTGACTTGGGGAAGGATTTAATCTATGGACAGAAGGAAAACCTATGTTCTATTTGCCCGTGTAGTTAGATGAACTCGGTTATGTCTCTGTGTGTTTACGGGTGTGCTTGTGAGCACATTAATATGCGTACGTGTGTGTATCGGCGTGTGGATATATGTAAGATCCGTATATATGCCATGCTCTTTGGCAACTGAACAGAACGCTGCGGTCTTTTTTGAATCAAATTAAAGTGAACTTTCAGCTTTGTTATCTTGAAGGGTATAATGAAGAACCATAGATTTACAAAGACGCCCATTGTGAAGAGGGTAATCAATCTGTTCTAATATTTCTAGTCATCAAAATAAGAGCTCTTTAGATAAAGAAAAAGGTGAATGATAATTTGCATGCCTTCAACTCCTTTTACTGATTATTATGCAAATTTGGGAAATCAGGACACTTCTCTTGTTCTCAGAAGTGTTTACACAGGTATTCCGTTGTAAAGGAGGGGGAGGGATCATACACCTGGCTATGACTTTGACCATGACAAAGTGGCCATCAAAAATGTCACTTCATCAATATCAAGTGACATTTTATCAGAAAAGCTTTCCCTGGCTACCCTGTGTAAAACTGCACCTCCCTCCAAATCTCGTATTATTTTCACCCATTGCCCTGCTTTGGGATGAAGTTTCCTTGCAGGCTGGGGTTTAGCTGACCCTGTTCATTGAGTGTCCTCAGCACCTACAACAGTATCCGGCTCACAGCAGAACTCAGGAAATGTTTGCTGAATAAATGAATCGGTCATCTCTGGCTCTAAACTTGGTCTGGTTGCTCTGACTGGCTACGTGGATACCTTTGTCCTTTGTCGGTCTTCTTTTCCTAAAGTTGGGCCTTCACCAAAACAGAAGACCATTCTATAGACAAGGATACACACAAACACACACACACACCCCTATATATTATATATGCATACAGAGAGATCTCTGTATCTGTGTATATAATCTCTAAGGAAAATACAATCAAGCTAAAAGAAGGTCGTTTCCCCATTATCAACTCAAGAAGGAACCATACCCAGCGTGGCACTTGTATTTCCTCGAAATTCATTCTTGCAGAGTCTCATGAGGAAACTAGACTTCCCCACTGCGGCATCCCCAGCGAGCACAATCTTGTAAGCCCTCTGTGAGCTGGAAGATTTAGGGTCGCCATCCGCCATGTCTGTCTAGGGGGAGAAAGCCACAGTGGGTGACAAAGGTCGTGCCAGTTTTCCTCCTAATAAGTTATATGGCACCGAAAATTCACAGTGTTCATGAATAAAATATCTCAGAAACTACCTACCTGTGGTGACAGAGCCGAGATGGGCTTTCTTGAAGAAGTGACGGTGCTGCCCTCACTAGCAGACCCCTGGGGTTTCCAGTCTAAGATGGCAGCCACACCTTCTGCACCAAACGTCTCTTCATCCCTTATATCAGGAACCTGGTTTGGTTGTTTTTTTTGTCAGCCATTAAAAAACAAAGTCTCTCATTACACATATACATCATGGATTAAAGAGAAGAAAAATACGCAGCTGAATCTACAGTCACTGCTGTTATGGAACAAAGTGGCCCCAAATGGCAATCTGTGAAAATTTCTCCCTACCTTGGTGAAGGAAAAAAACATTCTACTGACTATGTTTCATATTTATAGCCTTTAAGTCGTATTCCCATGACAGATACAAGTCAAACAGGGTGACAGATTTCTATCGAAGGTACGGCCCAGGAGACAGTGATTTCTGGGGCTTACGTCTATGTCTGAAGTATCACCCCCAAAGCTCTCCTGCGTGCCGTGTGACTTCTGAAGTCCCCTCTGGTGCTTGTATTCCACCTCCGAGTCATATTCGTTGGAGTCTCTCAGGGTAGACAAGCCACTGTCAAAGCAGCTCTCGGGAAGGCTGTCCACCTCATAATTCATCCTCTGCATAGGGTCACAGAGGGCCAACGAGTCACAGTCCTCATCCACATAGGAGGAGCGGGATGACCTGGTATGAAGGAGAAGAGAGTTTACCCGAGAGTTGACACAGCTCAGGACTACACAGCAGTAGAATCAAGAAGACCAACACTCTCACTTTTGCCAAGAACCACAATGTGGTCCATGATTATGCATCGAGGAAACAAAATGTTCAAAGCAACATCAGCTCATTTTATGCAACAATCAATTAAGATACAGACACTCAAGTCTAACATTTAATAAAAATGAAGCCATTTTTAAAATCACTTTCTTTATTTCCTGATACAAAAGGAATCACAGCATCCAGAGCATGAATGCAATCTCAAGTTAAGAAAAATGTAGGCAGAAGATGTGAACCTTTTTACTCTAATGTGGTCAGACCATATTCCAAACAGCTTGTCCATTTCTGGATAAAAGCTCTACTTTTAAAAAGGGATGCTGAGAACCTGGAGGGGAAAGGGAACCATGATGACGTAAGACTCAAAACCCTCAGACATAAGTTTCCATGAACTCAGCTTAAGTCTTAATGGTTGTCCTCTTCAAATACCTAGAAAGCTGACACATGAAGACAAAAAATACATTCTCCCAGGTTGCACAAGACAAAATAAGGACCAGCTGATGAACCTTTCTGGGAGTCATATTTCTAATCAACATGGTGAAAAATGACAGGCAATTAGAAAGGTGTGGTACCAGAATACGAGGTATGAGTTTTCTGCCACTAGGTGTTGATACATAGTCTAGAAAGACTCTTACAGGAAAGGTTTCACAGGGAGGTGCTCTGGGTAAAGGCTGGAACCTCTGACTTCTATGGATGTTTCCATTTGTGAAACTCTGCAAAATCTTATAAGTGAGGGAGAAGTTAACATCAAACAAGAGAATCAAAAGAAACTGCATTATTCCCCTAATTACTTTTGCTTTTCCATTTGATTTTCACAAAAACCTAAGTTTATATTGAAATAATAGGGCGCTTCAGTGGCTCAGTTGGTTAAGTGTCCAACTCTTGATTTTGGCTCAGATCATGATCTCAGGGTCATGAGACCGAGCCCCACATCAGGCTCTGCATTCAGGGTGAAGGCTACTTGAGATTCTCTCTCTCTCTGCCCCTCCCCCCACCATGTGTGTTCTCTCTCTCTCTCTCTCTCTCTCACACACACACACACACAAGAAGAAGAAGAAGGAGAAAAAGAAAAAGAAAGAAAGAAAAACAAGAGCCACAACTTATTTAGTCTCCACTACACACTGGGCACTATCTTGGCCACCTGGCACACACTATCTCATCAGGATGGGGAAATGGCCAGCGCTGATAGGCCAACAGAGAAAAAAATAGCAAGAGATGAATATGCTCAGAAAACAGAGGGTGATCTCAATATAAATAAGTATAAACCATATAAATCTGAGAAGTCAAAACTATTTTGGTGTCAGGTCACCTGGGTAGTGCAGCCGGCTAAGCGTTGGACTCTGGGTTTCTGCTGAGGTCATGATCTCAGGGTTGAGAGATCAATCCCCGCTTTGGGCTCCTTGCTCAGTTCTGAGTCTGCCTGAAGCTCTCTCTCCCTCTCCCCACCCACTCTCCCACTCATGCGTGTGCACACGTGCACGCTCTCTCTCTCTCTCCCTAAAATAAATAAATCTTTAAAAAAATATTTCAGTGCCATTAGCAAATACTTAAAATTAACTAAAAAGGTAAGAACTTAACTCTCCCTAAATATGTTACTCAATTACAAAGTCTTTATCCTGGGGGCATGTCTTCAAACCATATCACTAGTTAGCTAGCTCTGTGTATTTGTGTGTATACATATATATTTTTGTTGTTTCATTACTTATGAAATTCTCCTTCTAAAACTGATTTCAGCCACACTATAAGGAACCTAAGGAAACCATTCTCACTATAATATAGTAGAAACGACTTCAGCTCCATGTCATTATTAGAACTTTTTAAAAACCTTATTCAGATTTTTGATAAGGAGGGAAGAAGTGAAATACAGAATTGAGAAATCACTTCCATGAATATCTAGACTCCAAATTAAAAATATAGGTACAGATCAGACTTTTTCGAACTTATATATATATATATACATCCTTTTAAAAAGTAAACTATTCTTACATCCCCAAAGAATATTTTCATAATTAAGTATGTACAAATATAGAACAAGCTATATTTTTGCTACAAATCTTAGAAAAAACACAAAACTAAAAACAAGTACACAAGTTAAAATCTAGTAAGGCCACAAAAGCAATAAAAGTAAATTTACAACATGCTTTTAAGCTTTTATGTTAGCATCAAAAAGAAAATTATGTTAACTTCTTATATTAAACTAATAACCCTCCAAAGAGAACATCAGTCCAGACCCTGATGGCCCGCTAGTTATCATTCAGGGTGATGAGCGCCCAAGTGCTATACTCCTGTCCCTCTGAGCCACTGGGGTGTGATGACTTTGTCCCTTAGAACCTACTCTTGAGGAGTTCTTAATCCAGTCCTGATGAGCCTTATTCATGGTGTGTAATCTTTTCCAAAATGAACCATGGTAAAATTTCTGAAGTAATTTTCAGTTATGTATTTTTCCTCCATCTGCTTAGAATTGATCTTAAATATCAGTCCAGAAAAATTACAAGCACCCACACATTTTTAAAAACTAGCATCTATTTCTCAATAACAGAACAACTGAGGTGCCTAAACCATCAACATTTATTACGTCACAAATCAGTGAGCAATAAAAACATCTGATACTTGGATAGAATTTTCCTAAAGGTGATCACAAATAAGCCCTGGTAATAGACCTTCTTCCTGAAAGGGGACCTGACCATTTTGCTATCACCAGGATAGTTAAGTACATTATTCTTTATTTTTTTGTTGATTTCAAGCTTTTATTTAAATTCTAGTTAGTTAACATTATGGTAAAATTGGTTTCAGGAGTAGAATTTAGTGATTCATGACTCGCATGTAACACCCAGTGCTCATCCTAACAAGTGTTCTCCTTAATATCCATCATCCCATTAGCCAATCCCCCACCCTCTTCCCTCCATCAAACCTTAGTTTGTTCTCTAGCGATAAGAGTCTCTTATGATTTGCTTCCCTCTCTCTTTTGTTTGTTTTCCTTTCCCTGTGTTCATCTGTTCTGCTTCTTAAATTCCACTTATGAGTGAAATCATATGGTATTTGTCTTTCTCTAAGTTATTATGCTTAGCATAATACACTCTAGTTCCATCCACATCATTGCAAATGACAAGATTTCATTCTTTTTGATGGCTAATATTCCATTGTATATATATCCCACCTCTTCTTTATCCATTCATCAGTCGATGGACATTTGGGCTCTTTCCATAATTTAGCTATTGACAATGCTGCTATAAACACTGGGGTGCATGTACCCCTTCCAATCAGTATTTTTGTATCCTTTGGGGAAATATGTAGTAGTGCAATTGCTGGGTCATAGGGTAGTTCTGTTTTTAACTTTTGAGGAACCTCCATACTGTTTTCCACAGTGGCTGCACCAGTTTGCATTCCCACCAACAGCGTAAGAGGGTTCCCCTTTCTCCACATCCTTGCCAATATCTATTGTTTCCTATGTTGTTAATTTTAGCCATTCTGACAGGTGTGAGGTGGTATGTCATCATGGTTTTGATTTGTATTTCCCTGATGATGAGTGATGGAGAGCGTCTTTTCATATGCCTGTTAACCACTTGTATGTCTTCTTTGGAAAAATGTCTATTCATGTCTTCGGTCCATTTCTTAACTGAATTATTTATTTTTCTGGATGTTGAGTTTGATAAGTTCTTTATATATGTTGGATACTAACCCCTTATCAGATATGTCCTTTGCAAATATCTTCTCCCATTCTCTCAGTTGTCTTTTAGTTTTGTTGATTGTTTCATTTGCTGTGTAGAAGCTTTTTATCTTGATCAAGTCCCAATAGTTCATTTTTGCTTTGTTTCTCTTGCCTCTAGAGATGTGTCTAGTTAGAAGCTGCCACGGCTGAGGTTAAAGAGGTTGCTGCCTGTGTTCTCCTCTAGGATTTTGATGGTTTTCTGTCTCACATTTAGGTCTTTCATCCATTTTGAGTGTTTATTTTTGTGTATGGTATAAGAAAGTGCTCCAGTTTCATTTTTCTGCATGTGGCTGTCGAGTTTTCCCAGCACTATTTACTGAAAAGACTCTTTCTTCCATTGGATATTCTTTCCTACTTTGTCAAAGATTAGTTGACCGCATAGATGTGAGTCCACTTCTGGATTTTCTATTCTGTTCCATTGATCTATGTGTCTGCTTTTGTGCCAGTACCATACTGTCCTGATGATTACAGCTCTGTAATACGGCTTGAAATACAGAACTGTGATGCCTCCAGCTTTTCTTTTCTTTTTTAAAAAATTTTATTTATTTATTTGAGAGAGAGTGCATGTAAGTGAGAGAGTGCATGCACGTGGTGGGGGAGGGGCAGAGGGAGAGGGACAAGCAGACTCCTCACTGAGCAAGGAGCCCAACTTGGGGCCTGATTCCAGGACCCCAGGATCATGACCTGAACTGAAGCAGACAGTTAACTGACTGAGCCACCCAGGCACCCCTTTGCTTTTCTATTTCAAGATCACTTTGACTATTTGGGTTCTTTTCTGGTTCCATACACATTTTAGGACTGTTTGTTCTAGCTCTGTGAAAAATGCTGGTGGTATTTTGATAGGGATTGCACTGAATGTGTAGATTGCTTTGGGTAGTATAGACATTTTAACAATGTCTGTTCTTCCAATCCATGAGCATGGAATATTTTCCCATTACTTTGTGTCCTCTTCAATATCTTTCGCAAGTGTTCTATAGTTTTCAGAGTACAGATCTTTTACCTCTTTGGTTAGATTTACTCCTAGGTATCTTATGGTTTTTAGTATAAATGTAAATTGGATCTATTCCTTGATTTCTCTTTCTGCTGCTTCATTATTGGTGTATAGAAATGCAACAGACTTCTGTACACTAATTTTATATCCTGTGACTTCGCTGAATTCATGTTATCAGTTTTAGTAATTTTTTGGTTAAAGTATCCTGTCATCTGTGAATAGTGAAAATTTGACTTCTTCCTTGTTGATTCGGGTGCCTTTTATTTATTTTTGTTGTCTGACTGCTAAGGTTAGGACTTCCAGTACTATCTTAAATAACGATTTTAGAGTGGACATCTCTGTTTTGCTTCTGATCACAGAGGAAAAGCTCTCAGTTTTTCCCCATTGAGGATGATATTAGCTGTGGGTCTTTCATATATGACCTTTATGATGTGTAGGTATGTTCCACCTATCCCTACTTTGTTGAGGGTTTTTATCAAGAATGGATGCTGTATTTTGTAAAATGCTTTTCCAGCATCTATTGAGAGGATCATATGGTCCTTATCCTTTCTTTTATTAATGTAGTTCTTATCTTTTCTTTTATGAATTGATTGATTTGTGAATACTGAACCACCTCTGAAGCCCAGGAATAAATCCCACTTGATTGTGGTGAATAATCCTTTTAATGTACTGTTGGATTTGATTTGCTAGTATCTGTTGAGAATTTTTGCATCTCTGTTCATCAGGGACATTGGCCTGTAATCCTCCTCTTTAGTGGGGTCTTTGTCTGGTTTTGGAATCAAGGTAATGCTGGCCTCATAGAATGAGTTTGGAGTTTTCCTTCCATTTCTATTTTATGGAACAGTTTGAGAAGAATAGGTACTAACTCTTCTTTAAATGTCTGGCAAAATTCCCCTGGGAAGCTATCTGGCCCTGGGCTTTTGTTTGTTGGGAGATTTTTGATTACTGATTCACTTTCTTTCCTGGTTATGGGTCTGTTCAAATTTTCTATTTCTTCCTGTATCAGTTTTGGTAGTTTGTATGTTTCTAGGAATTTATCCATTTCTTCCAGATTGCCCAATTTGTTGGCCATATGATTTTTCATGACATTCTCTTAGAATTATTTCTCTTTCTATTGGTTGTGATCTCCTCTTTCTTTCGTGATTTTATTTGGGTCCTTTCTCTTTTCTTTTTGATAAGTCTGGATAGGAGTTTATCAATTTTATTAATTCTTTCAAAGAACTAGCTCTTAGTTTCATTGATATGTTGTACTGTGTTTGTTTGTTTCTATACTGTTTATATTTCTGCTCTAATCTTTATTATTTCCCTTCTTCTGCTGGCTTTAGGCTTCATTTACTGTTCCTTTTCTAGCTCCTTTAGGTGTAGCGTTAGGTTGTATATTTGAAACCTTTCTTGATTCTTGAGGTAGGCCTGTAATGCTATTTACTTCCCTCTTATGACTGCTTTTGCTGCATCCCAAAGGTTGTGGACTGCCATGTTTTCATTTTCATTTGCTTCTATGCCCTTTTTCATTTCTTCTTTAATTTCCTGGTTAACCCATTCATTCTTTAGTAGGATGTTCTTTAACCTCCATGTATTTGTGGTCTTTCCAAGTTTTTTCTTGTAGTTGACTTCAAGTCTCATAGCATCGTGGTCTGAAAATATGAATGGTATGATCTCAATTTTTTTGTACTTGTTGAGGCCTGATTTGTGACCCAGTATGTGACCTATTCTGGAGAATGTTCTATGTACACTCAAGAAGAATGTGTATTATGCTGCTTTAGGATGAAATGTTCTGCCTATATCTGTTAAGTCCATTTGGTCCAGTGTGTCATTCAAAGCCGCTGCTTCCTTGTTGCTTTTCTGCTTAGAGGATCTGCCCATTGCTGTATGAGGGTTAAGAGTCTTCTACTATTACTGCATTATTATCAATGAATTTCTTTATGCTTGTTATTAATTGGTTCATATATTTGGGTGCTCGCAAGTTGGGGGCATAAATATTTACAATTGTTGGATCTTCTTGTTGGATAGACCCCGTAATTATGATATAGTGTCCTTCTTCAACTCTTGTTACAGTCTTTGATTTAATATCTAGTTTGTCTGATATAAGTATGGCTACTCGCTTTCTTTTAATATCTGTTAGCGTGACAGATGGTTCTCCATCCCCTCATTTTCAATCTGGGAGTGTCTTTAGGTCTAAAATGAGTCTCTTGGAAGCAACATATAGATGGGTCTTGTTTTTTTATCCCTTCTGATACCCTATATCTTTTGATTGGAGCATTAGTCCACTTATATTCAGAGTGATTATTGATAGGTAAGAATTTTGTGCCGTTGTATTACTGTAAAGTCACTGCTTCTGAAGATTTTCTCTNCTGGAGATTTTCTCCGTTCCTTTCTAGTCTGTTGCTTTGGGTCTTTCTTTCCCACAGAAAGAGTCCCCTTTAATACTTCTTGCAGGGCTGGTTTAGTGGTCAGGAACTCCTTTGATTTTTGTTTGTCTGGGAAACTTTTTATCTCTCCTTCTATTCTGAATGAATAAAGTATTCTTGGCTGCATATGTTTTCCCTTCAGCATGTTGAATATATCATGCCACTCTCTTCTGGCCTGCCAGGTTTCTGTGAAGAGATCTGCAGCTAGCCTGATTTGTCTTCCCTTGTAGGTGAGGGTTTTTTTTCCCTTTCTGCTTTCAGGATTCTTTCCTTATCTCTGTATTTCCTTATCTCTATCTTATCTCAAATTTTACTAAAATATGTCTTGGTATTGNAAATTGGATCTATTCCTTGATTTCTCTTTCTGCTGCTTCATTATTGGTGTATAGAAATGCAACAGACTTCTGTACACTAATTTTATATCCTGTGACTTCGCCGAATTCATGTTATCAGTTTTAGTAATTTTTTGGTTAAAGTATCCTGTCATCTGTGAATAGTGAAAATTTGACTTCTTCCTTGTTGATTCGGGTGCCTTTTATTTATTTTTGTTGTCTGACTGCTAAGGTTAGGACTTCCAGTACTATCTTAAATAACGATTTGAGAGTGGACATCTCTGTTTTGCTTCTGATCACAGAGGAAAAGCTCTCAGTTTTTCCCCATTGAGGATGATATTAGCTGTGGGTCTTTCATATATGACCTTTATGATGTGTAGGTATGTTCCACCTATCCCTACTTTGTTGAGGGTTTTTATCAAGAATGGATGCTGTATTTTGTAAAATGCTTTTCCAGCATCTATTGAGAGGATCATATGGTTCTTATCCTTTCTTTTATTAATGTAGTTCTTATCTTTTCTTTTATGAATTGATTGATTTGTGAATACTGAACCACCTCTGAAGCCCAGGAATAAATCCCACTTGATTGTGGTGAATAATCCTTTTAATGTACTGTTGGATTCGATTTGCTAGTATCTGTTGAGAATTTTTGCATCTCTGTTCATCAGGGACATTGGCCTGTAATCCTCCTCTTTAGTGGGGTCTTTGTCTGGTTTTGGAATCAAGGTAATGCTGGCCTCATAGAATGAGTTTGGAGTTTTCCTTCCATTTCTATTTTATGGAACAGTTTGAGAAAATAGGTACTAACTCTTCTTTAAATGTCTGGCAAAATTCCCCTGGGAAGCTATCTGGCCCTGGGCTTTTGTTTGTTGGGAGATTTTTGATTACTGATTCACTTTCTTTCCTGGTTATGGGTCTGTTCAAATTTTCTATTTCTTCCTGTATCAGTTTTGGTAGTTTGTATGTTTCTAGGAATTTATCCATTTCTTCCAGATTGCCCAATTTGTTGGCATATGATTTTTCATGACATTCTCTTAGAATTATTTCTCTTTCTATTGGTTGTGATCTCCTCTTTCTTTCGTGATTTTATTTGGGTCCTTTCTCTTTTCTTTTTGATAAGTCTGGATAGGAGTTTATCAATTTTATTAATTCTTTCAAAGAACTAGCTCTTAGTTTCATTGATATGTTGTACTGTGTTTGTTTCTATACTGTTTATATTTATGCTCTAATCTTTATTATTTCCCTTCTTCTGCTGGCTTTAGGCTTCATTTACTGTTCCTTTTCTAGCTCCTTTAGATGTAGCGTTAGGTTGTATATTTGAAACCTTTCTTGATTCTTGAGGTAGGCCTGTAATGCTATTTACTTTCCTCTTATGACTGCTTTTGCTGCATTCCAAAGGTTGTGGACTGCCATGTTTTCATTTTCATTTGCTTCTATGCCCTTTTTCATTTCTTCTTTAATTTCCTGGTTAACCCATTCATTCTTTAGTAGGATGTTCTTTAACCTCCATGTATTTGTGGTCTTTCCAAGTTTTTTCTTGTAGTTGACTTCAAGTCTCATAGCATCGTGGTCTGAAAATATGAATGGTATGATCTCAATTTTTTTGTACTTGTTGAGGCCTGATTTGTGACCCAGTATGTGACCTATTCTGGAGAATGTTCTATGTGCACTCAAGAAGAATGTGTATTATGCTGCTTTAGGATGAAATGTTCTGCCTATATCTGTTAAGTCCATTTGGTCCAGTGTGTCATTCAAAGCCGCTGCTTCCTTGTTGCTTTTCTGCTTAGAGGATCTGCCCATTGCTGTATGAGGGTTAAGAGTCTTCTACTATTACTGCATTATTATCAATGAATTTCTTTATGCTTGTTATTAATTGGTTCATATATTTGGGTGCTCGCAAGTTGGGGGCATAAATATTTACAATTGTTGGATCTTCTTGTTGGATAGACCCCGTAATTATGATATAGTGTCCTTCTTCAACTCTTGTTACAGTCTTTGATTTAATATCTAGTTTGTCTGATATAAGTATGGCTACTCGCTTTCTTTTAATATCTGTTAGCGTGACAGATGGTTCTCCATCCCCTCATTTTCAATCTGGGAGTGTCTTTAGGTCTAAAATGAGTCTCTTGGAAGCAACATATAGATGGGTCTTGTTTTTTTATCCCTTCTGATACCCTATATCTTTTGATTGGAGCATTAGTCCACTTACATTCAGAGTGATTATTGATAGGTAAGAATTTTGTGCCGTTGTATTACTGTAAAGTCACTGCTTCTGGAGATTTTCTCTGTTCCTTTCTAGTCTGTTGCTTTGGGTCTTTCTTTCCCACAGAAAGAGTCCCCTTTAATACTTCTTGCAGGGCTGGTTTAGTGGTCAGGAACTCCTTTGATTTTTGTTTGTCTGGGAAACTTTTTATCTCTCCTTCTATTCTGAATGAATAAAGTATTCTTGGCTGCATATGTTTTCCCTTCAGCATGTTGAATATATCATGCCACTCTCTTCTGGCCTGCCAGGTTTCTGTGAAGAGATCTGCAGCTAGCCTGAT
>NC_048234.1:35618859-35638452 GCF_002007445.2 Ailuropoda melanoleuca
GCTAGTCCCACATCTTCCTTGTGGCCTGGTGCTGCCCTGTTAGGTGCCGATTAAAGGTTCTGGTGTTGACTCTGGGTTCCAATCCCATGTAGGCATGTACTTTCTGTATCATTGATGGGGGTCATTTGACCTGCCAGAGCCTCAGCAACCTCTTCTAAAAACTGAGGACAATAACAGAGCTTCTGCCTGAGAGTGGCCAATCTTTCCCTACTTCAGATCTCAGCTCAATTGTTGCATCCACCAGAACACTTCCTGGACCTTCCTGGTTAGGAGGAAGCCCTGCACTATATGCCCCGCAGGCACGCTCCTTCCCTCTGTCCCACTTCTCCTTTGGCATTTTGTTTATTTCTCTAATTAGTGATCAGTTTCCATCTTCTTCCCCTAGATGAGCCCCATAAAGAGAGAGACTTTTTTTTCTTCTCTTTTTACTTGCCACTCTCTCCTCAACTCCTGGGATACCTGACCTGTAAAAGGTGCTGAATGAAAATCTGCTGAATGAATGAAAGAATGAATGAACAGGATTATTGTAATATGTCAACTCTGTAACTGCCACAGGTGAGACTTAGCAGGCATTCAAAATGGTGAAAGTAAACTTGGCAAGCCTGACTTTACTTCATTTGGGAAGATAAACCAGAACTTACATGAGTAGAAAAGAGCACAGGGGCAGAGGAGGGGTAGGTTTTGCGGAGAAGGCCCTTAGAGGCTGGAATTACGGTAACTCGGGTGTGAAGTTGACGGAGCAGGTATAATATTCCCAGTAGGGTTTAAAAAAAAAAAACAAAAAAAAAAAACCTAAGAAAAATAGCCGTCTCACCAAGAACAATACATTGGGCAAGATGACCGTGTGTGTCCGGTGCTGTGACGTGAGCTAACAGGACATTCCTGACAGACTCCCGGTGTGCTGAGCTGCAGCGATAGCTGCTGAGGTCAGAGCCCTGAGCCTTTATGGAGGTGTGATAACATCTCACCTAACCTGTAAGGACTTTGAGAGAATTATACTTTAGTCCCTAGATTTGAATAGTTTATTTAGGATTAAAAGCAGGAGAAAGCCAAGTGCTGAATGCACCACAGCGAGAAGAAACACGCCATGAACCTGCAAACCCAGTCTTGGGAATATGGCAACTCATGTGGTATGGGGCCCGTGTCTTATATACAAAACAGTAGGAAAATGTAAATGTAATGAGCGTTTTATATGAGAACTTACTGGAGTATTTCAATTTGCCTCTCAAGACTATTTCGATCTTCTGTGTACTCTCGGATTATTTCCAGATCCCTGTAAAACCATATTTTATGTTTGAACGAGAATTAAGTATTCAGTCTTGCCTTACACCTACCCTCCCAGACCCCCTTTCACCTTTCTCAAAGACCTGTGTCCTTGGCCATGGTTTTCTATCTCCTGGGGCTCCCGGTGGGTCCCTCTGTGCCGTCAGCAGCCCCACACGCCCACACACACCCCTCAGTTTCCTGTGAAAGGTCCTGTTCTCCCTCCCAAACCCAGCTCTCCTCCTCACAGGACATCATGACCCTTCGCCTTCTGCTAAGCCGCCTCTCCCCAGGCACTCATTAACCAGTCCCTTCAATCCAGCATGCTTTCTCACTTCTGACCCTTTCCTGCTCCTTCCCCCCCTTACCCAATCCCGACCCACTATTTTTCTCCTTCCTGGTGATTCCTTCTTCTCTCCCCACCTGGCGCTCCCCTCCTCACCCTAAACCACAGAGGAGTCCACAGAACTGGGCTTTCTCTGTCTGCCATAAAGCCCTCTGTCAGCAATTCCTGCTGCTTTATTACAAAGCCCTGGCCTCCTCCCCATAATGGCCCCTGAGAACATTAGCCACTCACCACCAGCCCCTATTCGGCCCCGGCCCCATTTCTAAGCAGACAAACCCCATCACTAGCTTCCAAAGACTCTCAGGCTCTCAACTGTTGTCCACACTAAACTGTCTGCTCACTCTCTTGATGATAAAGCTAAACGGTTCCCAACTGATGACAGGAGTTTTAAGTTCTTTAGCCAAAAATACTGGGCCCTTACATTATAGACTTAAACTGGCTTTTAAATTTTTAAATTTTGTTTAACTTTTACTTTTCCATTTAAAATACCTCTTCTGACCACTGTTCCCCAAACCAGTCTTATCTGTGCCTGTTCTTGCCTCTGCCTTGCTTACTGCCTCACCTGGAACAGCTCTGAAACGCTCTTCTCCCTTCTGAAATGGGGAGACTAAAAGTCCCTGTCCCAGAGGGTATTCTATGGATTGCAAGAGTTGATGCTAGTAAAGTCCTACGCATAGTGCCTGGCAGATGGCAGTGAGCCTGCAAAGTTACTTCACCGACGTTGCCCCTGCCCTCCTCGACCGACACCAGCTCCTCTCAAGCTGACCTCAAGCGTCTACTCTTTAATAGAGCTCTTCACCTCTTCTGAATAAAAAGGACGCTTTATCTACCATCACATGGCAACGGACCCAATTCTGTAACACTGCTGCTGGGATTGTTTCTAACACTGCTGAGCTCCTACGTGGGCTCCATAACCTTTCAGCTTTGTGGCTTTCTCAATGAAATCTGAAGTTCTCACAGAGCAGAGGCCACATCTTTGCTTTTTTTTTTTAATATATTCCACACTCATAACTCCTTCTGTAGCTCAGGAACCTGTATACAGTAAGTACTTAAATGTTTCACTGCTGACCGTTACAGGACCTTAATTGTGAATAAAGTCTGCAAGCAAACAAAACAAAAAGCATGATATTTTTCCAAAGTGTACGTGTTTATACACACACATGTGTATGTACGTATTTTGTATGCATATATATCTATACATGCATTTACATGCAAATATGTGAATACAAATACCTATATAAGTATCTATAGATATATATGGATATGGATATCTATATATATGGATATATACGGATATCTATATGAATACTATATAGGTATTTGCATATATGTATAAATGCATGCCTGTGTGTGTGTGCACTTCAGTTAGGACTGATTCCCAAAAGTATATTCTTCTGTTCCCAATAATTCAAACATTTATTAAGCCCTGCACTCTCCAAAGCAGTCAATAATTAAACTAATCAATCTTTTTGTTAAAAAAAATTTGAAACACAAAAATCACCAGGAAATAGGACATTGAAGGCGATATCTTTGGAAAGCAAAGAACATACCAGCAAAGTCAATAAATAACCCTTTATGATTACACAGCTGACTTCATTCACATGGATGGTCATCTAAACAAACATTCCACTCAAACTAAAGAATAAAATGCAAAGTTTCATACCTTTCTGAATTCAGAGTCTGATCGGCATAATCACTTTTCAAAGCATCTAATTCACTCTGAAGAAAGGCTACGTTTGTCTGTGCTTCTAAAAGATCTTTCTTAACTTTCTGATTTTCCTGGAGAAAAGGAACAGTGCAGGCCATTAGATTTGGGGCGTCTTCCACCCAGGAGAGTCAAGTGCAGTAGAAACTCGCACCCCAACCCTACCCCTCCACAGTTCTTCAAATCTTGGTGTTCAAAGAGCTAATTATAAATTCAAGGTGATTTGAAATTATCAAATATTAAAGTCTCAAGAAGCTAAATCCTTGAAGTTTTTCTCTTTTTTTTAATGTTTGACATTTGGTGCCAAAAAACACCAGTTAAGACGTGATCATGATGTACTTTAATATGTTGCTGGCAAATAAACTCAGATGAAACATGTAAACATCTTTTTTACTCAATGAGAGCCACGAATATACTGACAAATATTCTGTGGAACTAACAGTACCTATCACCAGACTGGTGAGTTTTTACAATAAATCCTATCACTTCACATTTTTAAGTTCTGTGCTTAAAAATAAACTAGTGTGGTTTTAACAATGTCTATGCTTTTCTAAAAAAAGAAAAAAAAAACCATTGGAGGCTTCTGGTACAAAATGATGAACTGAGTACTCTTCCTTCCCTTTGGAGACCCCATTCACATGAAATAGCAAATAACATGAAATAAACCAATTCAAGCTATAAGAATGCAGGAGCAGCCCCCAACAGTCAAATACATTTCTGGAAGATGGAAACTGGATGGAAATGTGCTGACAAAGGGAAGAGAGCAGGAGCACAGGAGGTCCTGAAAAGGCATGGGGAAGGTTGTGCTATAGAGCAAAGGAGAGGCAATTAGCCAGGCAGAACCCCCAAACACTCAGAAATGGGGCTAAAAACAGAGATTAAATTTGTGTATTAACCCCAGACCATGGCCGCTTATACTAGCAAAAAAGAGCAGATAGTCAGAGTCGATTCCCAAACAGTAAGGGCTTGTTTTTTTAAAAAGAACTGAACTGGTTGCCTGGCTGGTGCAGTCAGTTAAGCACTGGACTCTTGGTTTAGGCTCAAGTCCTGATCTCAGGGTCATGAGATGGAGCCCCACGTCCGGCTCGGTGCTCAGCGTGGAGTCTGTTTCAGATTCTCTGCCTCTCGCTTTGCCCCACTTGCACTCTCTCTCTCTCTCTCTCAAACAAATAAATAAAATCTTTAAAAAAAAGAAAAAGAAAAAAACAAAACAAAAAAACCAAATGACCCCAGCACGGTGTGCTGAGACTTCTCTCTGAATATCCATATCCCACTCCTTCTGGTCATCAGGGGTCCCCCAGCCTGACAGCCAGCTTCACACACACAGCTCCTAGGAAGACACTCTCAGGAAGGAGGCCCTGAGGCAAACAGATCTATTTACCACCAGCTATCTAAAATGCTCAGGAATTTCAGGATGACATAAGGGTAGTGAGTTTAAAAAAGTCCAATAAGAACTGAAATTTTGTAGACTCCAAAATTCACATGTTCAAGGAGAAGAAACAAATTCCATGCATTGGGAAGAATAAATAAGAAGTTGGAAGGCATCCGTGGATGATATCCTGAAGATGCCAAAGTTTCTTTTTACAAGAAACCAAAATCTCAACCAGGAAAAGCAAAAAAAACAAGCAATTCTACAAGAAAGTCACGATCCAAATACAGAGCCAACTAAGATGTGGCAAAATTTGGAACTGATGGCGCATTCCAACTTGACCATGAAGCTGGGAGCCTTCTCTTCTGAGTGTAAGATAATGACTGGAAATAAAGAAATGCGCTTGTAGCACAGCTGGCTCCCACCTGGGCTCTGCAAGGAGAACAGTTAAGAGTCCTAATAAAGGACATGTTCACTAGTGGCTTTCAATTTCTAGAGTTCACCCAAAAACAAAATAAAGATGACTTCATGATGATGAAACAGATGCAAATGCTGTCAATTGGACAACCGAAAGACCAAAGACAGGGTCAGCAAAAGATGGGAAATGGGCAGAAAGAGGAAAGCTGGAGGAGGAGCGGGACAATTACACCCTCGTCTCACAAAGCCATGGATACAGACCAGAGATGCACTTGCAGGAATGCAGGGTTAACTCTGTGAAGTGCAAGGGACATCCCATCACTGCTTTGAATAAGAAATAAATAAAAGCATTCACAGTAGGTGGCGTATTGTTGACGATAAAAGCCTGAATAACACCTTTGGTCAAAGGTACATCAAGGGTTTTCTCTAACTGCAGTATTAACTTCTCTTTAGGCTTCCATCCCCATCCCCGGAACACAGATAAACGGCAAGATTATGTCTAGGAAACAGTCAATGAAGAGGAAAAGTATTTCTGTAAATGAAAGGTGATTCTTACCATTGATAAATCATAAATTTGCTTTTTTAATGCAGCGACATCTTCTTTTTGACTTATGTGTTTCGACTGTTCTTCTAGCTGAAAGAGCAAATAAAAGCTGTACATTTACAAACTCACTTTGGATTGATTCAGTTAAGTGTATGAGTTTCCTTGAATATAGACATGGGAATTCTAAGTCTTCAATGTTCGACAGTATACAACTTTGTAAATCATTAAACCACATATATAATCCATGAGGATTTACAAATTTGCTTTCAATAAGTTAAGCATCTAAAAAGGGGGTTTTAATGGGGCGCCTGGGTGGCTCAGTCATTAAGCGTCTGCCTTCAGCTCAGGGCGTGATCCCGGCATTCCCGGATCGAGCCCCACATCAGGCTCCTCCGCTGGGAGCCTGCTTCTTCCTCTCCCACTCCCCCTGTTTGTGTTCCCCCTCTCGCTGGCTGTCTCTCTCTCTCTGTCAAATAAATAAATAAAATCTTTTCTTAAAAAAAAGGGGGTTTTATTGCTTAATGAATTTCCTTCGAAACAACTGAAAAGTCCTTTTGGGAAACCATTCAACTACTAAGCGACCTAACTTTTCCTTTTCGATTATGTTGCATATGAGTCTGGACCTCTATATTCTCCTACAGATTTATCTGCACTAAACACTTTCTATCCTGTATTATAATTTTTTATGAATGTCTTACCTCTCCTACCAGAGTCTAAGATTTTTAACAACAGAGTTAGTGTCAGACTCATCTGTTTTCTTCACAGTGATTCCAGTAAATACTTATTAAGACAACTGAAATCAGTAACATTTAAGTGTGCTAGGAAGCTAGTAACATATGCACACAGAATTCTGAATACATACATGAGCTTTGCCGTCTGGTTGACTTGTTAGTATTACCAGACTAAACCAGCTCAGGAACATCTCTAACATGGACAACAGAAATGTCTTTCCTACAAATAGCCGACAGTCCCTGGGAATGGTGGGGATCCGTGGGTTTCCATTAACTGCGTAGTTATGCACTGACCAAAATGAATACTATATGTCATCAAATCTAAGTCAAAGCCTAAGGAATCTGATGCTGGACTTTCTTCATCTTACCAGATGCGTCAACTAAAGGTTTTCTTCTGCACAACGAGGCCATGACTGCCATGTGGCCGACTCTAACTGAGGAGAGCCCTGGATTTTTTCAGATGCATGCCAATTTCAGAGAAGAAACCCTGGGTGCGGGGGACCCAGTTCCTCAGAATCCATGGCATAGGGTAATGGCAATCATAATCAATTTGTAAACTTTTCCATAGGTTAAGCCTTTAATATTCCCTCACGTAAATCACCGTCTGTTTTCTTGCAGAACGAGCCTCCTGAGCAGGCAGGTGTAAGTGAGGAAGCACGAACTGTGTAGCAAGACAACGCCACGGCTTATCAGCTCTGGGACTCTAGGACTCAGCGTCCTCTGCTGTGAAAGCAGGATATTTACCTATCCTCAGAGAAAGTCTGAGAACTAAATTTAAAAATTATGAAAAAGAGCTTAATAAACTATAAAGTCAATAACGTCTCAGCTATGATGGTTGGGCAGGACAGTCAATTTATCAATCCCATTTTACAAAGGAGAAATGAAATGATCAGATCACAAAGCCAACTGTCCGCGGTGTAACAGGCAGAAAGTGGCACAGTCTCGATGAGGACTCCGGTTCCCTCACTTCTGCACTCGTACTCTTCAGGGCCTATGTGGTCGTCATCGTATGCCTTGTCATGGCAAGAAATTCTGTGTCTTTTCTGCATGACTTGCTTTTAGCCTAAAGATGTGGGAAGACATGAAAATAACTAAGGACCAGGTCTAGGAGACTCTGTGACTCTGGCATCAACAAGGGACTGGTCTATTCAAATTCGGCAGTTCAAGCATCTTATGTCTGCTCTCATGACCTCTGTCAATTAGAGAAAAGGCTGGCATTGATCATAATTTCCCAAGATGGCTATTGGGGAGAATTTTTAATAATCCCAGAGGTTTGAACTGCAGTAGCCTCACAAAATACAGCTAATCGTCACTTAATCTCATTGAATATAAACCCCGGAAAGAGCGTTAAAAGTTATCACATGAATAACCAGAGAAGCAAAGTGATGTGCCCAAATTCACAATGCCATTTCAGGGGTGATTCTTTTTTAAGTGCCCGTGTTCATTTTAGCCAAGGTATTTCCACTCGTTATAGAGACAATCCACATGCAAGGGGTGGATCAGTACCATGCTGCAGACAGCCTGTGCAGGCAGGTGAGAGCCGACGGGATGCACCTCTTCCCAAACTCTGCACTCAGTGATGTCAACTCGGTAGCTTGAAATTGTTAATGGTGGGAGCATTAATACCACGAAAATCAGCAAATATTACAGATTCCTCCCTGACCCCTTTTCCCCTCCAGAGCCCGTTGTTAAGAAGCTACCAGCACACCACTGGGTGAAACACACTTATTAGAAACCAAACACAGCAAAACCAAACCCAATCACAACTTTGCTCACATTTCAGCAAGTTCTCTCCCACCTCTTGCTGATCAGGGTTCCCCTAGATCTGGAACTTTCTGCACAGAAGTAGAATATTTACTTCATTTAATAAATATTCACTGAATACTGACCATGTACCTTGCAGTTAGCAGGGGGCAAGGATACAGGAATAAGTGACCAGTAAAGACAGGATCCCTCCTGTTATGAACAGAGTCCACTGAACACGTGGGAACTGAGGGCACCCGAGGAAGGAAAACTGGGGTTTGCTGGACAACTGTTCAAGGGGTCAGAAATATTTATTAGACCTGTGCAGAAGATAGGTTGCCTTTGAAACAGAAAAGAAAATCAGGGATCTTTTAAAAAAAAATGTCTTTCCAGGAAGCACAGTTTGACTCTGAAATCTGATTACCAACTGCTGCTTTAATATGATTCCCAATGTTTTTAGTTGCTAATAACTTAAACACCCTGGTATAATGAGGCTATTCTTAGAAGCCTCTAAACCTACCTTTTTGAGTTTCTTTATTGTCACCTGTAGATCCCCTACTTCTGTTTCATACTGACGTCTGAGGTCACTGAGGGCTTCTTCAGCCTTACGTTTTTCCTAAACAAATTTAAAAAAGAAAGATTTTACTGATTTAAATAGGTTCTTCAAAACCCCACAGAGCAAGAAATGTTTTGTGTCAAACTGAGGCTGATCCCAAGTCTCCCACACAAGGAGGGCAAGAAGGGATGGTGGAAGTATACCAAATGACTTTGGAGGTACAGCTCTTCTGGAATTGAAACCTGTGGAACTGAAAGGCGACGTGCACACATCACCTGGAGAAACACCTCTAAGACTATTATTCATGTGGTGACAGAGGGCCGGGGCACATCTCTTAACTAGTTTAATTAATTATTGCTGTTATTAATTAAAAGGTATGGCAACACCCAAGGGCCCAAGTGCTTGCCTGAACCCTATCATGTCATCAGGGCCCAGGAAGGTCCAGTGGGTTTGTCCTTTTTCCAAGAGCTTACACCTTACCTGAATTCAAATCACATCACCTGCAAATTTCTATGCTAAGTGCTTCCACATGGGCTGGTTCTCCTCAAAGGTGTCCTGCCTGGATCAGAGAATGGCAAGGGGCACCCCAGGAGGTCAGGGGCTGAAGCTCCCAGGAGCCCAGACATCTTCAAATTTCCTTTTTCTCTTCGCAAAGTATGGAAATTTATACCCTATGTTCAATATTCAAATAAAGTTTTATGTTAATAGCCAGTGAAATTGAGTGTGCAGATATCCACTGATAGCCTACTATATGCCAACAGTCCTGAGCACAGGGGGCCAGAGCAAGAGCAATGCAGACAAACATGCACCCTGGTGGGGGAAGACAGGAAGTGAAGCCAATCTCAGGAAGTAATGCAAAGAAGCTAACAGTGATATGTGACAGGAAGTGAGTTAGATGGGGGTGAGGTAAGGCCTCTCTGCAGGGGAGACATGACCCCATGTCTGAACACCTGCCTGAGTTACAGGCTCTTGCGACCCACTTACTGGCTGTCTAGCTGAGACAACTTACTTGGAGCCTCCATTGCCTTATTGGATTAATGAGAGGATTATATTAAATTATCCAAGTAAATGAAATAATCCTTATAAATTAAATAATCCATGTAAATGAAATAATCCATGTAAACTGAATATTCTATGCTTAGGAGGAAATGTGTAGGAGAAGAGCAACATCTTCACTCATGGTGAAGTCTCTTGACTTTATCCAGCTTTACAGGCAAGGCAGCAAGTGTTGCCATTGCACAGGTGTATGAAGACATGAAGCCCCCCAATGAGGCGCTACCTTGGACAGCCTTCCTGGCATCAAAATGGACCCAGAACTAGGTGAGTCTTCTCACTAAATCCACGGCCACAACCCTAAACATAACAACTTTTATGGTTTGAAAATATTTTATTCAGAGCTCAATGAAGGTCTTTCCACTCCCAACCTGTCAGAGGCAGATGCCAAGAGATCAGATGGGGGGGGGGTCATTACAGTAACCTAGGGAGAAATGGTGGTGGTTCAGACCAATTCATCACAAACTTCTAGGAAACTGAAAGGGGGGAAGCCTTCCTAACTCATTCTATGAGGCCAGCATTGGCCTGATAACAAAAAACAAACACATTAAAAGAAAACCACAAACCAATATATTTTATAAGTATGGATGCAAAACTAATAAACAAAATTTAGCAAAATGAATTCAACAAGACATAAAAATGAAAATACATCATAACTAAGTGAGGTTTATCCCCAGAGTGCAAGTGTGTTTTAATACTTGAAAATCAATATAATTTACCACACTGATATTCTAGAAAAGAGAAGAGCCATGATCATTTCAATAGATACAGAAAAAGCATTTGACGAAATCCAACATTCCATTCCTAATTAGAACCAACAACTCTTAGCCAACCAGGAACATGCTCAATTCAATAAAGGGCATCTGTGAACCACATGCCACCAACATCATACTTCATGTTGACAGAGTGACTGTAGACATGAATGTCTGCTCTCCCTTTTCTTCTTCTAACCAGCACAATAAGGAGAGAAAAATAAAGTGATCTTTCACCTCACAAAGAGAGAAGTAAAGCTGTCTTTATTCTTCATTACATAACCATCTACCTAGAAAAACTGAGGAATCTACCAAAAAAGCTACTGAGTGTGAACAATGTAAGCAAATATGATAGTGTATAAGGTCTACATGTAAAAATCAAGTATATTTCTATATATTCACAATGGACAACCAGAAACTGAAATTTTTAACAATACTGTTTAGAGTAGCATTAAAATATCAAATACTTAGGAATGACTATGAAGAAAGATTTATAAGATCTGTATATTGTACACTACAAAATACTGCTAAAAGAAATTAAAGAAGACCTAAATAAATGGAGAATACATCTGGTTTATGTATCAAATTATTCATTATTGTTAAGATGCCAATTCTCCCCAAACTGATCTATAAATGCAATGAAACTAAATCAAACCCCAGCAGGTTTGGGTTTTGTGTTTTTGTTTTTTTGTTTTCAAGAAATTGACAAGCTGATTCTATGGAAATTAAAGGAGCTAAAATAGCCAAGACAACTTTGAAAAAGAACAAAGTTGAAGAACTAATATTACTTGATCTCAAGATTTATTATAAAGCAATAGTCACCAAAACAATATAATATTGGCATCAAGCAATCAATGGAACAAACCAGAGAGCCCAGAAATAAAGCCACACAAATACAGTAAACCAACTTGGGACAAAGTGCAAAGGCAATTCAATGGAGAACAAATAGTCTTCAACAAACGGTGCTGGAAAAACTGGATATCCACCTGCAAAAAAATATGAACTTTGATCCATATCTTGCAAAATGGATCTTAAATGTAGACTCTAAAACAAATAAAACTTACAGAAGAAAACAGCAGAAAAATCTCTGTGACCTTTGGTTAGGCAAAAATATCTTAAACACCAAAAGCATGATCCATTAAAGAAAAATTGACAAATTTGACTTCATCAAAATGAAAAATTTCTACTCTTCAAAATACACTGTTAGGAAAATGAAAAGACAAGTCACAATGTGGGAGAAAAATTTAAAATCAGAATATATAAAGAGCTCTCAAAACTCCATAACAGGGGCGCCTGGGTGGTGCAGCCGGTTAAGCATCCGACTCTTGGTTTTGGCTCAGGTCATGATCTCAAGGTCCTGGGGCTGGGCTCTGTGTGGTGTCAGCTTGAGATTCTCTGTCCCTCTCCCTCTACCCCTCTTACCCATGCTCTCTCTCTCTCTCTAAAATAAATAAATAAATCTTAAAAAAAACCCACAAAACCTGTATTTAAAAAAAAAAAACCAAAAAACTCTCCATAACAAGAAAAGTGCCTAATTTTTAAAGTGAGAAAAAGATTTTAACAGATGTTTCACTGAAGAAGATACACAGTGGTTGCCTGGCAAAGAGGGAAGAGGAGGGAGGAAGGGAGACAAGACAAAGGGGCCTGAGGAAACTTACATGGTGGACGGATATACCCATGATCTTGACGGTGGTGGTAGTTTCACGGAGTACGGGTACACCCAGTGTTATCATATTCTATATTATAAATATGAGCACCTTCTTGTATGTTGATTTTACTTCAAGAAAGCCATTACAATCTAAAATACTTACCTGAAACAATGGAATAACACTGTAGGTACAACAGGAGTCAAGGTCAGGCAAGAAGAGGTGCATATGGCCAGAGGACTGGGAGGGAGCATCAAGGAGAAGGGGAGACTTTCTCTGAGCTTGGCGGAGTTCGGGAAAGTGGAAAGGAGGGGCAAAGAGAACAGATGGAGGGAAGGAAGAGCAATGATCATGCCAGACCAAGCCGTGTTGTGAGGAATCACAGGGGGCCGGGCTGAGCCAGATGTTATAACGAACCAAACATGAAGTTACAAGGGGAGGGGGCTCTGGTAAGGGCTCCAACACCAACAACAAATTTGCTTGTTAAGTACTTTGCTGGAAGAAGCAGGGAGACTGATGGCAGAATAGCACGTGTGCTTGGTAAGTGTTCGATGAAGGAATGAGCACACGGATTAAATGGGTGGAGAGGGGAAAAAGGCAGAAAAAATATATGATATGATTTTCCTGTTTCTAGACTACAACAAATGGAGTGCTAACAGAAGAATGGGACCTCCACTGCACTAAAGTGGGCCCATGGACTCCGAGCCGTTCACTCTGTTGAGTATGACATCCAAACAGTTACTAAACTTATCATTAAAAGATAAGACAACAAGGAGACCTGAAGTCATATATGTGACAAAGCAGTTTGAGGCAAAGATTCTGGGAGGACACAAGGTACGAAGAACAACAGAAAAGAGCAGGCCGGCCACAGCCATGGAACGGCCACCACATCGCAGGCACGGTGCTAGGCACTCATATACATCATCGGGCTGGACCCGATGGTCGGTGGCATTACTCCATTCTAAAAATGGTACCACAAAGGTCAGAGGCCAGGTTATTTTTCCAGGGCCACCTGCCCGAGCAAAGGCAGAGCCGGGAAGCACACTAAGGCCCATCAGAGGCCAATACTTGGGCCCTTCTCACTCCATCCTGCTGCCTCTCAGAGGAAACAGGCAAATGAATAGAATATGTTCACCTAAACATCAGCCTTAAACGTATGTCTATTTTCTGTTTCCAGTAAACATTAATCACCCAGCTATAGTTTATAAAGAAAAAAGACAAGTATTGCTTCTACAGAAATCACTGAAGGTAGCAACTTTCAACCGTAAGAGTTCCTTCAGTGATGAATAAAAGTACATTCTGTTATAAAACACTGAAGTTTGAAGAAAGAATTTTAATTTCCCTGCAATCTAGATTTAAAGTTGGCAGTGGACACGGTCAGGGAGACTGTGGCATAAAAGCCGAGCCACCCTCCTCTACCGAAGGGGGTTCTGCCTTCTTCTTCGGCCCTCAGCTCCCACGGCACCTCCACAAAGAGACCCCTGACCTCCTGACCTCTTCTCCCCATCGTTGTCTACCACATTTGCTCTTCAGTGCACTCATAGCTATTGAAATCAACTACTTCATTTGATTACTTATTATCTCTCTCTCTCTCCTCCACCTCCCCCAGAAACCACCACCGCCAAAAATGCCCTCATGGAGAGCCCCTGGAAGCCGACAGAAGTGCCCGGCTCCCCGTCTGTAAAAGGCGCTCCATCAGGACTCGGGGAAAGAATGGGCCAATCCCACAAACTCACGTCTTTCCGCGTCTTGTGTTCTGCCGCCTGAATCCTCTGATCCATTTCCTCTTCCAGCTCACTCAGCTGCATGGCTGCCTTGTCCTGGGCTCTGAAATTCAAGAGGATGCACACCTTTTCACTGCAACTCGCAGAGACAACTTCAACCCTATTTCAACCCCTATTTTACAGATGAGGAGACACATACTATTTAAAATCATATTCCCTGTTCCTTCCACACAATAAAACAGGATTGGCAATTTGACCATTTGAGTGTAAAATAACATTAAAACTAGATATTTACTAAATGGTATAAATTAGATAAAATAGTATTAAACTAGATCGTGGCAAAGAACGGCTAAAGATAATCAAATCACTGGGAAACTCTCAAAAAATTCTGAAATCCTTTTTCTCCTGTGACTGAGTGACAACCCTGGACAAAAAAAGAACCCCATGGCTAACAGATCTTTAGACAGAATTCCAAAATGTTACTATACGAAAGACACAATGTTATACGCTAGTTAGAAGGGGGAAAAAAGGAATCTCAACAGCTATTTCTAATCAGTTCCCTAAACTTCTAGAATACAAATATGGTCTTTACATTGAAGAAAAATTCTGTTTCTTTTACTTATGTCGTCCCTAAATCACCTCTCTCCAGGGGCAGAGTACGATGATTTGCCGAAGAGTTAGAAATGGCAACATTTCGTTGCGGAGAATTCTGGCATAGTTTTCCTGAGCAACTGGCTAGATGGAGATGGACGTCACTTTACAATGGGTCGGCGCTTCAGACTAAACCCTAAAAAAAAAGTATTTTTTGTTCTCGCTCTGCTGTACATCTGATTATCTACATTTTCTCATACATATGTCTTGCCTATTCAACTAGATGACAAGAGACTTGAAAGCAGCCACCATGGGATTTAGAGGGTCAATGACACGCTGTTGATAAAAAGTAGAGAATAGGACCTAAACAGAAGACCTCCCATCTTCCAGCTGGACAGTTTCTCGGTTTACACCATCTTCCCTGCTTGCTACTTGCTGACTCCCTTGTAACACAGTCTGTGCATACATTAGTTTAATTTCTATATAAAGTTCCAATGAGTGCTGAGGGGTGGGGAGAAAGCCCCAAAATAAAATTCTGAGGGACTTACTATTATTTTCCACCTGTGTTTTCTTCATCCTTACCTGACAGCCTGCCCGAAGAGACGTTAACCTCATTTGGAAAGTTAGCTATTTCTGGTTCATTTATAAATACCTGCTATCTGAAATCTAGGAACTGCATATCCTCACAGCAAGTTTGTTCTTGTGGTCAACTCTGGGGCTGTAAAACAGCCAAGTCCCATATCCTTTTCCCCCCTGTGACCGTTTTTCCCACTGCTCCTTCTCAGTATCCAAGACTGCTCCTGAATGTGTTCTTTTTGCCTTCCTCACTTCTGAGCAATGAATTTTTTGGGGGAGGGGAGGTAAGTCAGGGTAGTCTATGATGACACCGTGTTTGCCCCAGCAATTCCTAACTCCTGGTGAAATGTCTGGTGGGATGAAGACTGTCCACTCTAACCTAGTCCAGGGCTTTCATCCAGACACTGAGACCATCCTTCGGGTACAAGTACAGAGAGAAAAGATAGAGACACACCCCCTTCTAAAAATCCCAGGTGAGGGTGGATGGTCCTCAGCTAAGAACATAAGAGAACTTCACAGTCATCATGGAAGCACTTCAGCGAGGTCTCTGATAGCTGGGACAGAGCCTGACTTTGGCTCCCACCCTGACCGCAGCGCAGCAGGGAGGAGACAAGCAGGAACACAGCTCAGCATAGGTAATACACTCACTCCACAGGGGGACAGCAGCCTGGCTGATGAGGAGAACATGAAGAATGCCATTCCTTTTCCCCTTGTGGGTTTACATGGTACTATCCCTTAAAGGTCACATATAAGTGTGTGTGTGTGTGTGTGTGTGTGTGTGTGTAAGTTTGTCTGTTTTAACAGGTGTTCCTGGACACTCTAAAAACTCAATATGTATGTCTGTGAATCACCCCCAGTTTACAGAATTTGGAGTTCATAGGACCACCCTACCATCTACCCTATTGAAAGCCCCTAGTAGACAAACCTGAGGGCAGTTCAGAGACAGGAACTGAAAATGTTCATGAGAACCTCCCTGTGAACAGCTCAGGTCTTATATAAAAAGAACTGTAAAAAGTCCTATGTAGCATCAACGTTTTAAAACACTCCTATATTTTAATTTCTTTCACTTAAACTCCAAAGGGTCAACTAGATAGTCTGACCATCACTTTGTAGAAAGCTTAAAGAGACACAAGAGCACCCTCTCCTGCCCCTTCGCAGATGGGGCGCCTCCTATCAAACGGGCATTTACGCGCTCTGGGCAGAGACCAGCAGCATGCGCCACCCGCTCAGAGATGCTGGTGAGGCAGTGAGAAGCATCTCTGGGGCAGAACAGCCGGGGAATTAAGCAAACAAATGCTCTCTTTCCCACTAATGCCAAAGGGACTGTGGTCCTTCCGGGGAACAAAAAGGCCAATGTTTGGACTGTAACACGTGTAAGCCCTTCCTCTGCACTGGGCTCCTGGTAAACCCAGTAAGATATCTTACGTAAACCAGCTCTGGCTTACACAAACTGTCTGACAATCCGGGCTTAAAGCTTTCTGGCTTTCAGNCCAGGCCCAAGCCTCCCTCGAAGGAGGAGTTCAGGGGTGGGCAGATGGAGATGGGGACGGAGAGCACAGGGCTGGCTCAGTAAAAGTCCCGGGGGCCCCCCCGGGGGGGGGGGGGGGGGGGGGGGGGGGGGGGGGGCCTCCACCCAGGACATCATCTACTGTGCCTACACACCCTGAGAATGTGAATATTTACAGTCTCATTCTGCAGGTGCAGAAACCTGCCCAGAGTCACACATCTGTCCGTGACAGGGCCAGGCTTCAAGTGGAGTCTGGTCTGCCTCTCTGGATGAAGTTTCCTGTATGTTTCAAGTGGCTGGATATAAGATAACAAATCTCTCTGAACTCCCCTGCATGGAATCACTGGTCTTGAACAGTTTATATGCTAGGATCGCGATGACCTCCTGATGGACCCTACAGAGTACTGCCCGGCTCAGCTTTCTTTGCGCTGGCTCAGTTCAAGAAGCTCCAGATGCCTGAGGGTCCGGAAGTCCACCCACATCGTAACTCAATCGTGCAGTTCAGTCCTCCTGCTGCTTGGACACAGAGCCAATTAAAGGACCCCACGTGCCACTGAGGAAGGAAGGGCTTCAGGGCGCCTGGGTGGCTCAGTTAAGCTTCTGATTCTTGACTTCAGTTCAGGTCATGACCTCAGGGTCATCAGATTGAGCCCCGTGTTGGACTCCAGGCTTGCATATGAGCCTGCTTTAGATTCTCTCTCCCTCCTCTCCTCTCCCCCTCTCCCCACCTCCACTCACATTCTCTCTCTCTCTAAAAAAAAAAAAAAGACAGGAAGGGCTTCAATACCTCTTCACCGCGATGGCCAGGTTTTCCATTTCTGTGCTCTGCAGTTTGATCTCGCGGATAAAGTTCCTTATAACATGTTCGTACGGCTGAATTAGTCTGGGTTCCACAAGGTTGATGTTTAGATATAAGGTACTAACTTGCTCTTTTCTGCCAAAGGAAAAAAAATACTAAAATTAAGAGCTAAATTAAACCAAGTAAAAAATTAAAAGGCAAATTTTCAGAATATTTTCAGGAATGAGACACATAAGAACCAAGGAAGAAAAAAGCAACAATAGAAGGACCAGAAGGGAGGGAGGAGCGAGCGGTGAGAGATGCTGTGGCATTAGTCTCTGTATTATTTTTAAAATGGAACAGCAAGTTTATTTTTCCCAGATTTATTGAGGTATGACTGATAAATAAAAACCATATATATTTAGGTTTCCAAGTCATGATCTAGTATTAGAAGATGTAGACTGCTGAGAGAAGAGAAATGCATAGGGAGGGATTGCCAGGGAGGGGCATTTTTGTTACTTCAGGGTTTTTTAACAGAAAGGTAAATAGGGGACATCTGGTTGGCTCAGTTGGTATAGCATGTGACTCTTGATCTCAAGATCATGAGTTCCAGCCCCACAGTGGGCATGGAGCCCACCTAAGTAAGTAAGTAAGTAAGTAAGTAAGTAAATAAATAAATAAATAAATAATAAAAATAGAAGTCGAAATAGAAATTGAAAAAAGAAAGGCAAACAGATGTACAGAAAAAAGTTAGGTGACCATTAAACTGATGAACATGTTCCACCAATTCGTAATAAGACATATTTCAGCCTTTACCTATTATTTTATAGTCAGTTAAAAATTACTTCATACAAATTCATATGAATTTATGTGTGACAATCCTCATATGTGTCATTATTAACTTTTACTAAAAGACAAATATTCCAGAGTCATTTCAAAAAAACAAAAACTGATGCGGCTGGGTAGCTCAGCTGTCAGAGGACAAAGGAGTGAGTCAGTGGGGCTAGCAGTCCTCCTGACTCAAGTTCAGTGGCTGATGCGCAAACTGCACGGAAAGAAGACTGTGAAGACAGGAAGGTGGCCATCAAAACACCAAGGAGACAGGCCTCAGAAAGAACCAAGCCTGAGGGCACCTTGATCTGAGATTTCTAGCCTCCAGAACTGTATGAAAATAAATTTCAGTTGTTTAAGCCACCAGTCTGTATTTGTTACTAGAAATTCCTAGGCGACCGCACCATACAATAAAAGGTCCAAGGCCCCAGAGTGACTGAGTGGCAGAGCTGGGATCCCACCCCGGTCTGAGTCTGCAGACATCGTGATCCGCCATAACATTATTCGGCTTCCCAATTGTGCGAAAGCATCTGAACCATGGCAGAAGAAATGGAATTCAAAATTAATTCACAGAACTATGAAACACTGCAACATGTGAGGTGTATATTAACCTAGAGGCTTAGTTAAGCATGGCCTCAAGGTGTGTCCATGAGCTATAAACTCTCCCAGGTTTGTGCTTATACGTGAACTGCTCAGTCCGTGCAGAGGCCAATTATGACTGAAAAGAACTGCTCAAGTGCAATATCCTCAATCAAGCTGCAGGATTAAGTCACTTTATTTGATATAAGATGCAGGAAGTGGCCATCATCCTTCCCGTCAGAGCTGAGTACAAACACTGGTTGCAATAGTGAGCCGTATTTACTAGAGCAGTAAACAAAACAAAACACAAATACTCGTAGATTGTCCCATGCAATTTCAATGCATATCAGGATCATTAACTTCTTTGCCTTTTGTTGGTTACTGATCACCAGCAGGATACAAAACATAAAAACTTTCTCCTTAATAGGAACCTGCCTGTCAGAGATAGCCATTAAGATACTGTCACCTAGAGTCCTTGCTTATTGGTTAACAGCACAATAAAATGTCCACAAGTAGAGATCAGTAGATTTACTGACTTACTGCAAATTTCAAAAATAAGAAAGAAACATGGTGATTTGTAAATTTTTTTGCCGGTCCTGACATTATACAGAATTTCAGAAATGGTTTACAGGGAAGTATACAAATAGATCAATTATGGAAAATACCTGCTATTAGCAGAAAATATGTGATATGGCTAACCATTGTGCTACAGACTANGTAAGTAAGTAAATAAATAAATAAATAAATAATAAAAATAGAAGTCGAAATAGAAATTGAAAAAAGAAAGGCAAACAGATGTACAGAAAAAAGTTAGGTGACCATTAAACTGATGAACATGTTCCACCAATTCGTAATAAGACATATTTCAGCCTTTACCTATTA